>NW_023270707.1:1057102-1219602 GCF_011800145.1 Mirounga leonina
GGGGAGGAGGAAGAGATGAGAGGATGGGGAAGAGGGAGAGAAAGAGGTGAGAGTGGAAAGAGAGGAAGAAGGGGAGGAGATGAGAGAGGAAGGGGAGGAGGAAGCGATGAGAGAAAGGGGAGGAGGTGAGAGTGGAAGGAGCAGAGGATGAGGGTGGAGGTAGCAACAACATCCAGGGGGAGAAGTACCCACAGTGGAGGAAACACAACAGGAGGTTCAACAAACACATGACAGGAACAAAGAGACAAAGGGAGGAAAGGGGAAAAAATGTGATTAGCATTTTCAGTTCATCAAAAGCTTCCATCTATACAGTTATCTTTCCCCATCTTCCCAAAATATAATTCGAGATCTATCTACACTGCCTCTTTCTGGCATGAGTCATGCCCGCAGAGTATGGCTACTGATGAGCAGCCAGCCAGGCTAGCACTCCCGTGTTAGATCCATCTCTAAGCACCTCCGGGGATGAAGTCCAGTATGTCCCCAAATGCAAGACTCTTCCTGATTTCAGGAAGGTTAAAGCGGGGGAGGCACAGATGTGCACCCTACAAACCAGTAACTCTACTCTTCTCCACTAGTCACCAGTTACAAGTTGACTCTGTTTCTCCAATATTCTTGTGCTAACTTACCACGATGGTATGATGCGGTGTAACCAAAATACTACCTTAAATTAACGGAAAGCTGAAGAAAGATCTAGCGTCTCTTAGGCAAGCCCCTTCCCCTCACAGGTACCCCTGTGTCCTTATTTCACTGAGGCCTCACAGACCTAGGAGGAAGCACGGACACTCCCATTTCACAGAAGGAACCAAGGCGCAGGGCATCAAGGAATCTGCCGAGGTTCTCCGACTGGGGGGGGGGGGTGTCACGTAGAAATGATCCTCATGGCTGCACTCGGGTCACCATCCCACCACACACAGAGGGAGGCCCTGGGGGCCACGCTGTGATAGCTCAGCCGTAGCCTGAGACTGTGTTTATCGCTTCTCTTCTCCTGAGCCCCACACCCCAAACCCATCTCTTCCATGTCACAGAGGGAAACACTGAGACCCAGAGAGGCCGTGACAAAGAACCCCCAGTGTGGGACTCTCCCCACAGTGACCCACATCCCCACTCCCAAATGCCTTTGCCTCTATCCCTTAACCCATTCCAGAAGTTAGAAATCTGTTCACACTAAAAAGTACCGTTGCTTTCATATATTATATTGAAGAGCATGTTGTAGTAAATGAAAAAGTATCCAAGAAATGGCCCCTGAGCCATAAATCTGGCCACATTTCAGCTGTCCAACATAAAACTCGTTTTTGATGAGACAGTAAAAACGATTAAAGCTCAATTTCTAAGGTGTAATGTTAGAAAATTCTTAAGATTCTGATTTGTGCTCACTTCCCTGGGACTCAATTACTCGTTTATTTATTATCCCCTTGCGTGTACTGAATATATTAAATCTTACGCCAGATCTTCAGTAATTTCTACCCAGACCACTGATCTTTAATTGAATCCTAAACATGCTTCCCACCCTCGAGAGAAAATAGCATCTTAAAGCCAGAAATCTGTGTCTACAGTCAGTTTACAGTAAATTTTCAACCACTCCTGGCACCTTCTAAAAAAAAATCTTCAGGAGCCAACCTTCTCTTGAAATTCCCCTTCCCCTTCTTTCTAAGGGGGGAGCACAGGGCTAAGCAGAGGAAAAGTGGAAAGGGGGAGAAAGAGGTCAGAGAGGCCAGCATTAATAGTATTCTTGGCAAGTATTTATAAACTCCTCATTCACCATCTGAGATCATAATAACAATTTCTTTACACCTAAAATCACCTTCCTGTCATCCCAAAGACACTGATTCTTGCTCTGTCACCTTTTAAGAGCTTGGCAAGAGCAAGAAATAAAACTGGAGAGGCCGGGAGCGGCATCATGGTCCACTAGGCATGCTCATTAGCACTTAATTAGGAACTAGACACCTGCCATAAGAAATGTGCTCGGAGAAGGATGAGGAACAGGTCTGCCCTACCAGCAATTGCTATCATTACTTAGAGAAGAAGAGCTATGTCCGGCTTCTGGGGGGGAAATGCAATGATGCATACACAAGCAAGTGCAACGGGGTAATTAAGCACGGCGCGGATTACAAGATGAGAGAAGCCAAGCAGAGGGGAAGGGATTTAACTACTGGGTGGGGGACACCACCCTTTCACCCCTCCCTGCACACCCCGCTCTCCCAAAAGTCCAGAACAGAGTCACCAAGGGACTTTTCCAGGGGTGTGATTTTATGTCACGGCAAAGGCATACTCAGGCAAATGCCTGGATACATGAGAAGGAAAGTAGAGCTTTTCTGCCAAATCCAAGTTGGTTCTTAGAAAGATGAACTAGAAAGCGTTCTACAATATATTACTGAAAAGAGAAACTAGCTTATATAATAAAAGGGCTTCGCCACAGCTGCGAAGTAGACCACGTGATTAAACCCCACAGTTAGGCTGAGAACTATCAACAGGGATGTCTGGGGGTGCCTGGGTGGCTCAGTCGTTAAGCGTCTGCCTTTGGCTCAGGTCATGATCCTAGGGTCCTGGGATCAAGCCCTGAGTTGGGCTCCCTGCTCAATGGGGAGCCTGATTCTCCCTCTCTCTCTGCTGCTCCCCATGTCTGTGCTCTCTCTCGCTCTCTCTCCCGCTGTCAAATAAATAAAATCTTGAAAAAAAACAAAAAAACAAAAACAGGGACGTCCAACAGCTGTAACTGGCTCTGGGAAACTCCCACCTCTACCCAGCTCTGGTTTCCTAGGATCCTTGAAGAAAGCTCACTATCCGTTATTAGAGGCAACCAAGTTTCTCCATCCCTTGCTCGGTCCTTTTGAAAGCTGCTCCTGCTTCTTCTTTTTATTTTTATTGCTATATTTTATTTTTTTGAGAGAGAACATGGGGTGGGGGGCAGAGGGAGAGGGAGGGAAAATCTTAAGCAGGCTCCATGCCCAGCACGGAGCCCCACTCAGGGTTCAATCTCACGACCCCTGAGATCATGACCTGAGCCAAAATCAAGAGTCAGACGCTTAACCAACTGAGCCACCCAGGTGCCCCAAGCTTTTTTTTTTTTTTAAAGCAAAATCCTACCAAACTGGAAAGAGTAGTAAGCACTGAGAGCATGGATCACAAGTACTAAAGATGCTGTAGACCCAGGAACATGGATACTGCAGCCTCACGCTCTACTTCTCATCCTGACAGGCAGCGTGCCTACATACCCCCCGGCCACTGTCTGGCCTCAGCTCAGAACACTCCCAAGGCAGGAAGGGTGGGCATCGTGGATCCCATTTCACAGAGCAGAGACTGGCTTGCCGCGGGGCTCACAGCCAGAACAAGGAGAGCAAACCTTTTATTCCCTAGAACAGCCTTTCTCCTGTGACCCCAGCAGCCCAGCCATGTTCACGAGGAGTTAGCCTGAGCTTTCCCAAGCATGGGGAAGGAAGAGGGCGCTCTCCTTCTCCAGTGAAGACCTCACTGTCTTTCCCTTCCCAGGTAAGGGGAGGCTCCTGAGGGCGTAGAATACCACACATGCTGAGACACTCCACCTTTACCATGCAGCCCTAACGGAGGTGACAGATGGAAATTTGTTCTTAGATTCGTGCCTCATGAGTCCCACCTCTCTAATCCCCACTTCCCAATATTCTGCGCCCCTATATCTGAAAAAGGATGATCTCTTTAACTCCGGCTCTCTTCCAAGGAAGCATATAAAGAAGAATCAAGCCCAAACAGTGACAGCTTATATGGCTACTCTCAGAAGATGCTTAACAAATAGTGTCATATCTGAGATACACACACACACACACACACACACGGGAATGAATAGAGGGCCCGTATCCACCAGAGTAAACAACTCCACACAGACAGCCCACCTGTTCCACGTGTGTTTGGAAGGACATTTTCTCTCAACAAGGCTTACCTGAGACAATCCGGGGCCTGGCACCTTCCCCAAAAGGGGGAAAAAAAAATGAATGCTATTTTAAAAATGTATTTTGGAACAAAAGAGGTACTGACATTGCTATACAGCCAGCAAAACCTCAAAAAAACCCAATGGCTCTACCAACTGGGGAATCTGCACGCAATGGTCCTCCACAGACCCAAACCTGCACAGATCAATGGGGAAACTCAGATGTTTCTCAATGGGACAGCGAGGGTGGGAAAATCCCAACCTTCTACCTCCTCGTTACCTTCCACTAATTAGTAGACTTTTTTAAAATGAATGCTTGCAGATTTATATTGCACAGGACTCACAGGCAAAACAGTTTGTAAAGCTATAGGAAAAGGCATTTTTGATGAGCAATGGTGGTTTTTAGCATTGCAGGTGGTTTCTCAGATGACCAGTGGTTCTCAAATAGCAATTTTGACACCCCCCCCCCTTTTTCCACCCTGGGGACATGTGGCAATGTCTAGAGACATTTATGGTTGTCACACCTGGGAGGATGGGGGGAGGGACTATGTATGGATGCTATTAAACATCCTACAATGCATAAGACAGCCCCCCGTCACAGAGAATTAACAAGCCCCAAATGTCAATAGTGCTGAGGCTGAATGTTTTTACCCGAGATCTAAGCTGGAATTCTGTCCCATTACATCAGAATTCATGTTCTTATACAGCAAGCAACCTGACAAACTGTTGCTTAAAAACTAAAAATGCTTTCCAACACTCAATTGTTCACTGTCCCTTCATCGCCATCAAGTACCTTGTCACAACTCAAAAGACAAGCATCTGCTTCCCAGAGTGGACTCCACTGACAATTTTAAAATAAAACAAACAACAACAAAAAGCTCACATTTCGTCAAACGACTTTAAAAAGCTACACTGGAAACGTCCACGTATCGGTGTTTTGCGCCTCCAAGGTGGTCGCAGAAAGGTTTCGCTGTTGACAGAAGGAGAGACATGCACTCGCTCTTACCCAAACAGTGTGGACAGGCTGGGAGTGAGACAAGGAAAACAAACACCAAACCCTGAGTTAATGATAATGAAAACCCATGACTAAAGTCACCTCATCCATGTCAAACAACAGCGCCGCATTCAGAATTTTAATTCGTGTTTTACCTAGTGCAGCCTGGGTCAATTATGTTACTATAATGAAATTGACTTTGCTGTTTACATTCAGAGCTTTAACGTAACGGCGTCATGGTTTCCACACTTGTGTTTCTAAAACACGTGCTTTATCGCCACTGAGCTGCCTATACAACGGGAACGGACACCCAAAAGGAAAACGAAGGCCAACACCCCCCTTAACCTCACCAGATGCTAAGCTCTTTATCACCGACCACAGAATCAACTTGAATTTCAGAAATCTACCCTGCTCTCTAACCTTAGGGAAAACCATGTCACACAGATCACAAACTGAACCCAACCAGAACTGAAACCATGCCCCCAAAATAGCATCTCTCATGCCTTTAAAAGCATGCCAGTAAGTGACATTTATAGCATTTGGTATTTAAACACTTCTAAAGGGGGAAAAAATGTGAAAAGTAGCATTTGTTCCCAGTTCTCTCCAAATCACTCTTCCTCGATTTCTGCTATTTCCCTGTTCTTTAAAACACTCCGCTCTTACCTGGGGAGACTGCAGAAGGAGAAAATTGGCATGCTACAGTAAACGAGCCGGGAAAGTGCGGAAGAGCCATGTGGGAGCAGAAACGTCAAGGACACTACTATAGTAGTTATCTGAAAACCTCCCATTATGTGAATGGCCTCTCTCGTGAAGAGTGGCAAGGGTGATAAACAGGCAGAAAGTGCTTACTGGGGCCAAGAATTCTCAAGCCACTTGAACATAGTTTAAAAAAACAAACAAACAACAACAACAATCCACTGAAAGGCCCCATCTCCATGCAGGAGCATACAGAAAATGACACCCAGAGACAAAACTGATGGCCTGTATGGAGGCAGGCACCAGGATGAAGGCCTATAACTCTAAAAAAAGACCTGAACTCATCTTTACTCTTTCTGCATTGCAGCGAATCCACAAAGGCCAACTCCTCCTGCGTCATCACTGACGTCCTTGCTCGTCTCGCCTGCCCCGGATGACAGTGACAGCAGTGACAATGATCAGAGCGCTGGACTGAAAGGCCTGAATCAGATGAAGTTTTAAAAAGCCATGTTGATTTAGGCAGATCCACTTCTAAAGCCAAGGACGGTTTTGATGAAAAGATGCTCAACATCATTAGCCGGCAGGGAAACCTACAAATCTAAACAACGAACATCACACCCACTGGAACGGCTAGGCTCAAAAAGATGGACGATAACAAGTGCTGGAGAAGATGCTGAGAAAGTGGAATTCTCATCCATTACTTTGGAAAACAGTCTAGCAGCTGCTCAAAGTGTTAAACAGAGTTATCACACGACCCTGCAAGGACACTCGTAGGTTCAGTCGAGAGAAAAGAAAACAGGTCCACACCACATATACACAACGTTCACTGCAGCATTATTCATAAACAGCCAAAAGGTTTGGAAACAACCTCAATGTCCATCAGCCGGTGACTGGATTAATAAAGGTGGTGTATTAATACAATGCAATATTATTCATCAATAAGGACTGAAGTACATGCTACATGAACAAATCTTGAGAACTCTATGCAAAGTGAAAGAACCTCACCACAAAAGGCCACATGTTAGCGGATTCCTTTTACACAAAATTCCTTTTACACAAAATGAACACGCAAACCCACAGAGACAGAAAGATCGGTGGTTGCAGGGACTGGGGGGCACTGGGAGGCAAGGGGGGTGACTGCTAATGGATATGGGGTTTCTTTTTGGAGTGATAAAAATGTTCTAGAATGTGTGGTGATGGTTGCACAAGTTTGTGAATATACCAAAACCCCCTGATTCATATGCTTTGGGAGGGCGAATTTTATGGTATGTAAATTATGCATCAATTTAAAAAAATGCATAGGTCTAACTCTTAAAATGGGGTGCTCTACTTTCTACTCTGAAAAGAGACAAAATAGGATAATGTCTCCTTCCAAGGAACGAAGTACAAATCATATAAATATATGCGGGGAAATTAAAAAGTGAACAATGCCTCAACAAGTTTTCTAGCAACTAAAAAACCACGCTGACTATTCAGAAGAACCCAGACATTGAAGCCAAGCCCTGCAGAGATACCTACCTGTACTCTCAGTAAAAAATTTAACTTGAACCCAAGGAGAAGGAGGATACACACCAGACTTTGCAATATTGCTCCTTCTCCTTGGAAAATTAATAGAAGGGCTGGACTACTGGAATTTAGGAGGAGGGTAGATCACTAAATATAAGTTAGTAGAGCCAGAATATGGATGCTAGTTGTAGCCTGGTCATTTTCTGCTCTTGGTAGCAGGCAAGGCATTATTCTCCGAGGGCGAATTTGTTTTATAAAGAAATTTACAGCTGGGTTATTGATGGGCTTTCCAGGGATTAACTGCATACTCATAAGAATAAGAGGCTAACCTCATCCTCTTAAACTTCACACACTACAATCCAATAGATAGCTGACAGCTACAGCCTGAGGAGAAAAATAATCCAACATTTTGCTAATCTTTAAACCAATCATCTCATGCAACAATGGGGAGCCTTTAGGTCTACAACTCAATCTCTTAAGGACAGGAAGCGTCCTTCTACAGACAAATCAGGAGTTTGTACTCACAGCCATCCCCTACACAAACATAGATAGACACCACAAAAGCCCCGAGACCTCTTTTATTTTATACTAAGTTGTTTTAAAGCATACAGAATTTTAAGTTCACCTATGAAGCAGGGATATAAACATCTGACCAATAACTGGAGGCCCAAAGGCCTTGACAGAAGTTCTTCTGTTCACAGGAAATTAAGTCAGACTCGGTCCGACCAAATGAGAACGGAAAAACAAGGTGGCCGACACTAACCCAAATGTTTTGAGTTCCTGATGTTCACAGGCATTGCTATGAGCAACTGCTCAAATTTTCTTACATCCAACAGTCAGCACTGGGACAGCTGTCAAAAATCAGGCATTCTGTGGTATGGGAAGGACAATCCCCACTGGTCATCTGGCTATCTCTTCTCTCTCTTCTTCCAATTCCATCACAATGATCTGTGCAACCCCTCAGGGCCAGCAAAGGCCTTGTTCCCCTTTCTCCTAAGTAAGGACGCCAACGATGTCTTATCCTCACTTCTGCTTCTCAATTTTCTCTCCACCTGCTCCCAAAACTTAACTTTCCCCCCTCTGTTTTGAACCTTACGTCTGTTGATCAAGTTAAATAGCCAAGGCTTCTTCACTGCTACATCCTAAGTAAAAGCCATTCGCGCATGACAACTGAGTGGCAGGAGCAGAGCATCTGGATGGGTCTAATCTCAAACACTGACATCCACGTAACCACTAGAAAAGACTAAAGGGGAAGTGACCCGCTGCTCGGAGCCACCACCCCTCACACGAAACTTGGCCAACTGGACCCACAGATCTGCCTCAGGCACTTAGAGAAACAAGGTAGACAGAACCACAGTTCAAGGAGTCAGGACCATGCTGGGTAAAGGCTGCCAGCCAAGGTCCTATCCCCACAAAAGCCATGCAGGGTAGATGGTATTATCCATCTGCAGATGGAGACACTCAAAGAGGTTAACTGGTTGTATGGGGTCGCAAAGCTACCAAGTGTCCTACTCAAGTCCATCTGACCCTAGACCCATGCTTTACCTTTGTGCAAGGTAAAACACAAGGCAAACGCTCTTAGAAAGACGAGCACATGGGGCTCCTGGGTGGCTCAGTTGTTAAGCGTCTGCCTTCGGCTCAGGTCATGACCCCAGGGTCCTGGGATCGAGCCCCGCATCGGGCTCCCTGCTAGGCAGGAGGCCTGCTTCTCCCTCTCCCACTTCCCCTGCTTGTGTTCCCTCTCTCGTTGTGTCTCTCTCTGTCAAACAAATAAATAAAATCTTTATTAAAAAAAAAGAAAAAGAAAGAAAGATGAGCACAAAGCACCATGAAGCTGGGCAGCCAGTACTTGGATACAAGTGGACATCCAATTATGCAATTTTTCTTTTTAAATTACACTCAGCCAATCATATTTTACCTTTAAGCAAAAAGCAACCATCTTTCTTTGGGGGTGGAGAAACACTGGCTGAGAAAAAGTACAAGGGAACTTCCTGGGGTGAAGGAGAGAATCGGCACCCCAAAAGTAGTGTGGGTTACAGGGTGTGTGCTCATGCCAAAGTGATCATCCTATATATTTAAGATTGGTGCAATTCACAACATGGAAATTATACCTCAATTCTAAAAAAAAAAAAAAAAAGCCTGTGTGTACAAATACATACGTATCTATATCTATATGATCTGTATTAACTACATGTGATATAAACCCACTAAAACATAACACTAATTATCTGGAAGCCCAATCTCAACTAAAATCAATTATTATCATAGCAAGTAGAAGAAAGTTCTTAGTTCCAAGCTCCCTCAAATAATACAGGGGAAAGTGATCTCGAAGAGTCCTTCAATCGTTTTCCCTTTGTGGAATGGAAGATATCGACCATTCCACAAAGTGTTGTCATCTATTTTGTTTTGAGCATTTTTAATAGAATTCCAAATTGGGGGAAAAAAAAATCTTTGAGGAATTCTGCTTACATCACTGAGGCAGTACTGATGTAAGGAATAAATTAAAAAAAATTAAAAATTAAGGTCTCCAGTAAGTTCCCTTCCCACACAAACCTGTTTTCTAAAGCACAAGTGAGCTGTGTGTCACACCAAATAAACCCTATACCTATTAAGATTTCTGCATTATTACTCTTTGTATTGCTACAAGAACATAACACATTTAATAGCAAAAAAGTTAATAAAAAGCAAAATTCAAAAAGTAGGGTTGCAGTTATTATTCTGCCAATTATCAAATCTGCTATCCATCACAACTGTTTAAAAGAAGTGCCCCACGAAAAGTAACTATTTCAACAGTTTTTCCAAATATCAAGTATCTAAGAAGCTTATCTTTCTGAAATACCAGTAATCTATATAAGTTGAAGGCAGGTGGTGTCTGGAATGGAAAAGGTTTAAAATTCAGTATTTTCTGTCAGGTAGGAGAACTAAGTTCCCCATGCTGGTGAGAAATGGGCATCATTAGTTCACTCAACGCAGACGGAAAAAAAGAGAACCTCCCTTCCTCCTCTAAGACCAATCCACAGTCCCAGGACACAAGCTGAGCCCACCTTAGCAGCGTTGGCGTCCTTGAGAAGATTTCACGTTTTCCAGGTCTGCTAAAGAGAAACGTCTTTAGCCCTGCCAAGCAAGCAATAAGCCCCTTGACTGTACCTTAAAGGGAAGGAGAATGTTTTGGCTCCTTTGCATTTTAAAGGCTACTCTTTCATGATCTTTCACACTTGTAATAGATGTCTAAACCGTTAAATTACTATTTCTTTTCTTAGCCCGAAAGTCGATGCAGACGAAGAGCGTGGCCTCTCCTATTGTTCTTCGTCCTGAGCCGGCCCCTGAGTGATACTGACAGCAGCTATCAAGCGGGGGCTGCATTTACTCTGCACAGCTGCTGCCTGTAGGAACAGACAGCCTGCCGGAGCCTCCTCCCCTCTGGGGAGACAGGTTGACACACTGCATGTTCAATGAAGGGGTGCAAAGGTCCACTGAATTGTCAACTCAATTTTATGCTACTTCAATTTTCCAGGACGCGCACAATTCCTTTCGAGCAAAAATCAAGCATATGCCAGAGCATGAAACTTACAGTGCAGGATAATTATTGATCACTACAAACTTTCAAAGAGCCTTCTGACATAAATTAATAGACTGAGCCAAAAATTTACAATTAGGAAAACCGCACATGCTAGTAGGCTGAAGACATGCAATTGGCGTTAAGTCTTGTGCTCGGGGCCCAATTCCCTGATTTGGGTTATTGTTGCTAGCTATCAGAGCTAATCTGCCTTTATAATCTCAACAACATGTTTCCTGGATGAAAGCCATTCATAAAATTAGTGATTCATCTGCCCTTCTCAAGCGACCTGCCACTTTCATCTTCTGATTCAGTTCAAAAGGAGTCTTACCTATAAACATCTGGTTAATACAATTTCCTCCTTTCTAATGTGTGGGACTGGACAGGGCCTTAGGGAATTTACGGGCACGAGGTTCACCATCGAGAAAGGATATGTAAAAATCTAGAGACTATCAGAAAACAAACATGTTCCACAAAGTGTAACTGGGTACTTGAAAACTGCTTTGCATATGTTTCTCTTTAATCAAAACAGGCTTTTCCATCCTCATTCATTTGGGTTAAAAAATTTCTGTGCTTGAGCTACAAGTACAATTTGCTATTAGTCTTTGCTAATCAAACACGGTACATGCAAAAGTACCAGTGAATATTTGATTTGATCTCTGAAATAAAGCAATTCATTACACAAGAAAAGGGTACAGAAAGCAGCCGACAAATGCAGATGTAATTGTGTTTTTTGTTGAATGTGATTAGAGAACCCACTAAGTAACAGTCAAAAATGTGATCTAAGGGTGGAGGGGGGAGAAAGGCAGAGCCTGGGTCTGGGGGGAAGAGGAGGAGGGGAGAATTGTTTATGCAGAGCTAAGCTGTCAAGTGTAATAAAGCAGCTTGAATAAAATTTAAGCTGAAAATCCACTGAAGCTCCCCATTTCAGGGAGGAAAAAGCTATTAAAAGGAAATGAAGGTCACCCTCCCACTTTATTTCACCTAATTGACTGCCAATAGCTTACCACAGGCAACCCGACTGCAGATCGGCAATTGAGAAACTGATGAAAGGAGAGTTTTCAAGCTGAGGCTCATTCTTTAATCCTCCTCGGCTCTTATGTTTTTTCTCCATCTCCAGTTGGGATGTAATTTTAAACCCTGATGGATTAACTGGTTCCATTGTCTGTGGCCGTCATTGGACTATGGCACTCTTAATCCATACAGCAGCATGTCTAATTATCATTACAAAGTGTCTGAGGGAACTATAAAGACCAGCAGGGCATCTTCTCACAAGCAATTAACATAAATTGATAAATGAGTGATTTGAATCCGCTCAAGGCACTCACATATGAATAAAATCAGAAAGGATGGTCCCTTGTTTCAGCTACTTCTTTGGCTTAGTCTGGAAGGGCAGAAAACATGAGAACGGTCCCGGGGTCCCCAGGCCTGCAGTGGCGAGGGCAAACTCAGGGGGATGTGGTGGGGGGACGGGTGGGGGACGGGTGGGGGACGAGATGGAACACTGGGCTCATTAATGCAGAGCAAATGACCTGTGATTGACAACCAGTCGTCGGCGTGGAGCACTAACTGAACTCAAGGCAGGAGAGCAGAAACCTGGTGAAAGGCTAGAGAGCACTGGGGCAGACAATTATCACTTCTTCAACGGCAAGAGAGCGCTCTTTCCATTGGGGTGCCACTTAAAAATTCATGCAAGAGGCACAAGGAAGAGAAAGAGCAAACAGTTCTTTGGGTCTAACACCCCAGAAAGCAAAAGGCAAAAGCAAAGATGGCTAAAGGAAAGGATCATGCTGAGACATGTCTTGACCTCCCTGCAATCCAAAGTTGTAATAAGCCCGAAGTAAGGAAAGTATTTAAAACTCTAACCTGGAGCTTTTTACTTGACTAAGAGAGCAAGGGTGGTTTAAGTGTCAGGGTATGAACTGTATCTATTTTCCCACTGAATAGTAGATCTATTTTTCTTCCCCTCCTAAAAATGTTTCTATCACTTTGCTCATGCTCATCTGTCTTCCCCTACACACCTCGCATACCTGAGCCCTCCTCCCCCACCCTTACCGACAAGCCAACGTTAAGCCTACAGGACATTATATATACAGATAGATTAAGCCATCAAATTAATAAGAAATGAAAGCTGGTTATACACACTGTAGGAGGTAGACCTGGTAGGCCACGTACCCCGATGATGGCATTCAACTCTGCCATGGTCACCTGCTTGGCACGCTCGACAGCCTGGGCCACCTGTTGTTGATGCTTTGAAAATAAGGAGAAGAAAAAGTGTTAGCAAGGAAGCCAAAGAATTTCACTGTACCTTCCAAAAACAACAACAACAACAAAAATATAAAAGCATATGCAATGCAGATTCAAGCAGAATATGGGGATTTAAATGGGAAGTTTCTCAAGCACGGATTATTTCACAGAACACATGTACAGCAGGAAAAGGAAAACAGAGGACAGGGCTTCCCTTATTTCTAACCAACACTAGTTCCCACTTAACTTCTGATGGGAATTTTGGGGTTGGAATGATAGAAAAGTCAAAGAAGACGTCAAAACTGGTAACTGGAAGCCTTAGAAAATCACTGTTATTAGGGATTTGGAAGATGACCCAGGTTTGCAAAAAGGGTTTGCTGTTAAGTTTGAGCAGGTAAAGTTGACAGCCAGTTTAAAATCCCCATTTCTATACTTAAAATTTAAACATTCAATCTTTGATTACTTCTCTGGTCAACAAATCTTAACCCGCCAGTAGTTTTGGGGGATTCCGCTCCTTCTTTAGCCTTAAGATTTTTTATCTTCCTGAGAGGAAAAGGAAGGATTCCCCACCCCCGCCCAACTCTTAGTTCACAGGCTGGAAACACTCTGCATGTCTCCCAACTCCACTCACAAATAAAAACAAAGTCACATCTTTGCTTTGGGAGGCATGAGACTGTAGCAGAAACCAGTATTACTAAAGTCTAACAACACCATTCCAAAGGTCAACACATCTAAACTGTATCAATGAATAGACGTTACACTGGAAAAGGCAGAGAGGATTCCTGCTATCCACTCTGGAGCAGCAGATTCCAACAGGAACAGACACCCAATATTCTAGCTGTGGGTCCCAGTAAGCTTTTCACTGTCTCAAGATACATGCATCCTGTACACACTGAACACACAGTTTATCATTTACTAGCTTGTATCCAAAAGTAAACTTGAAGGCAAAACTAAACTATATTGGTTTTGAGTCCATTTCACAGATTACTCATATAAAGAGCTTTTCCCACGCAGACCTGACTTGATGTACAGGGACAAATGAAACACCTGCTTCCATGGTCAAGTCAACCCTGATGGAACCATTTTTAAAATACAGTACAGGAAAAGCTCTCTAGAAGGACACTTGAATCATCAGTAGCTTCCCAAGCTTATACTACTCCTCAAAGAAAAGCAAAGCTTTACGTTGAATCATCATTTTGCAGTCTTCCATGGGGAAAAAAAAAAATTAATTTGAGGTTGAGCTATCCACACTACGTTTACAGTGTGCCCTCAGCTCTGTTAGATGGGATAGCAGGGGGTTCACTCACTTCAGCTGTAGCAGATGTTCTTCACACTTGTTCCTTGTGATAAAATTAACATCTTAAAACTAGCTAATTTGCAAACAGAGAAGCAACATAATTGCACTTTAACAGCTGAACAGTTTTACTTACTTCCTGAGACAGAAATGGGATGACTTGTGCACAAATTGTATTCAATCTCTTGGCGATTTCAGTCTATAAAGACAAAGCCATATAAATGTTTAGTATACTTCATAATCAGTTCAGAAAGATAAAACATCATACCCAACACTTTAGCCCTCCACTACCTCACTCTTGAGGGCATAAAATTGCTTTCCCAAGCTATGTTGCTAATATTTATCTTGAGCTAAACAGTAGATATTAATCCCACCTGCAAAGTAAGACATAATCGCATGCTTTATTGGTCACTTAAAGGAAAGATAATGGGCAGTTTAATTGAGTCAGAAAATCTACATGGTTTAAGACTATATGATCCTTTAACCTGGTGAGTGCAAACCCCCTCGTATGCTTCTTCAATTATGGTGTACTACCGCATTTTTATGTCGTTATAGCAAGTTCATTCCAACTGGTGTCAGAAGCCAATGGGGCAGGGGCACCAACAAACTCGGTCTAGCCTTCAAGATAAGGTCAAAAGTGAGAGAGCAGAAGAAAGGAGCCCACGGGACCACCTTTCTGCTTGTCCCAACTCTTACACAACTCAAATGGGACTTTAACATCAGTAGCCTTCACGGAGTCTCACTATTTCAACAGGCCAAGAAAACATTGCTGAAACAGAACCCATGTCCAGCATGAGGGTCAAATCGAGATGTGCTGGGTTATCTGTCGAGTTTCACCACAATGCGGCATCAGCAAGCACCTTGCTGAGAGAGTCCCATGGGTCAGCAGAAGGTCACAAATAATGTCCTGAGTCTGTGGCCCAGGCTTTTGTAAAGAAAGTAGGAGAGGTCCCTGCTCAGTTCCAAATCCACAGCATTCCCTCTGCTGCAAGGGACAAACTGGCCAAGGGAGGCAACAAAGAGTGCTCTGCTTCCAGCCTAGGGTAGAATCCACCTGCCCACCCGGCCTCCAATCTCCTCCTGCAATGCAAAGCAGCTCTGCTTTCCTCTAACTCTGAAGAACCAGTTCTGCTTAAAAAAAAAAAAAGTCATCTGAAGAGTCCTAGCCTTGACCTTATTTATTTCATCATTTTCTGTCAATGCTTACTAATGCCACCTCTATTACTGAATTAGGCAATGAAAAGGAACATGAAGAGAAGAAAATTATGAAGCGTACAGACCATGCCCTTGAGAAACAGAATAGAATAAGTAAGATGAAGTAGAAAACTCACAAACTGTATAATCAAGTACATTAAAAAGAGCTGCCTTCGTCTTCCAAGACAATCCTAGTTAACTGAGCAACAAGGCCTTTGGTTTGAAGGGATGGGATTTAGGCCAAACCAACTCAATTCTCCCTGACCACCAATGAGATAGGGTTTCAGATCTCACCTTGGAAGAAAGGGGGAAATGACTGGTACAGAGAGCAAAACCATGACCTTGCTTTACCCAGCGGAGCAACAGATCTATGCAAAAAAGGTGCAGCTGTACCAGGTGCGAAAACAGAACTGTGTCAGCCCCACCCAGCTCATTTGATCAAAGCCACACACTCAAGCTAACTCAAGGTCATGGCTCTCCTCGAAAGTATGGGCAGGCTTCCCCTTACTTTGCACAGGAATATATATTTGAGTACACGTATAGGAGTAGGGATGCCCTTTGTGGACTTGTAGGTCCTTATTCCTTACTCCCTACCTACCGTACATTCCAACACCATTCTGTACTTTCCCCTTCTCCAAAATTCACATTTAAGGTCCACTTTTAAAGAGGATATATATATGCTCACTTTGAGCATACACAGGCACACAACGAGATATATACACAGAAATATAAAAGAAAGTCAAAAGAAACTTAAGTCTATCATCCAGGGATAACCACAAGTAAGATTTTGGTGATTCTGGAAAGGATCATTCCACACTCTCAATGCATACATGCGTACAAGCCCAGAGTAGAAAGATATATTTCCTACACCAAGGGGTCCCATTATATACATGGCTTTTCTATACTATGTTATTTCCACCCAAAACTGTATTATGGATACCCTCCCACTCAATAAATACAAAGGTGAATAAGAACATCATTCCACTATACAAGCATAGTGGTGGTTAAGCACTCCTGATATCAGTGGATATTTATGCTTCATCTAATTTTCCACAATTACAAACTCTGTGTCGAATAGCCCTCTACATAGATCTCTAAAAGGAATCGCTAGAAGTGAAACTGCTAGGTCAAAGGGTATAAGGGTATACATGTTTTACCCTGTAATGCATGCTGATAAACTGCCCAGCAGAGAAGGTTACCAATTTACAGTATCACCCATCTATGAGGGGGCTTGCTCTCCTACCCAATGTCAATACGGGGTTTTGTTGACCTTTTTTTTTTTTAATCTCTATCCACCTAATAGATTAAAACAATGATCTCATTTTTATTTGCATTACTTAGATTCTTCCTGAAGCTAACTAAACATCTTTCCACATATTTACTGGTCCACTATTTTCCCTTCCTTTATTTTTCCCTTGGTATTTATTCACTGTCTTTTTGTCATAGTTCTTTCCATATGACAAATATCAACACTTTCCATAGCTTTTCCAGCTTGCCACTTGTCTTTCGACCTTGCTTACTATGGATTTATTGCCAGGAGTAACTTTAAATTTTTATGTGGTCATTTGCTAAAGAATATTTTTCCTATGTTCCTGGCTTTCGGGTCAGGGTTAGAACACCCCAAAATCATAAACGCCATTCTTAATTCTCTTCCTAGTGCTGCTAATGGAATTTATTTTGGTTTAAGAAGAAAAGATCATCTCTTTAATTAGTAATAATAATGATACGTGTTATTACATAGGATGGCTTCGAGGTAGAACTTAACTGTCAGGGTCGGTTAAGACCCATAAACCTTTAATAATATCAAAGTTCCTAAAAACAAAATAAAAGAAGTACAGATTAAAGCATAGGCAATATAAATCAGGTGAGAGTAAGTAAGAATGAAACAGAAGAAGAAGGTTAAAGATCAAAGCTCAGACCGATGAAGAGACATCAAAAGCCATACCATCTGTCCTGGGAATTCTCAATAAATGGTCTGGAGAAAGAATGGAAATAAGAGCAACATAGGAGGCTGTTATCCCAGCTGTCTCCCCCGCCCTCTGCCAGGTCTCTAAGCCCTCATCCTAAACTAGCCTCCAACAAGTGACCCTGATTTGGGGCCACAAAGCTAAATTCAGACCTCACCTCTGGTTTACCGGGAAATTCTCCAAGCTGCCCTGATTCTCGCTAATGACAGTATACCTACCCTCCTGCAGCGTGAGGATGCAACTTGTTTCCCTGACAGTGCCTTATGAGCTCGAAAACATCACCGCCATCCCAGGAGGGTTTCATAAACATTTTCCCCAGCCCTGAAAATAGTGTGGATGGCAGCATAAAAACTGACAATAATTCTTAAGTATTATCTCTTGCTTCAGTGCAAGGATATTCTGGTCAGATCTTTAATTCAGCACAAATTAACAAGCAATAGTTTGCCACCTGGGCTTCTGACCACAGAGTTTGCAAGCAGGTTCAATGGGACATTTGACCCGGCTTAAGCAGGTATTAAGAAAGTTCTCAGACTCTTTTAAGACTGCCTTCTACCTGCTCGGAAGGCTGGACAACTCCAGTGGAAAAACAAATGAACAAAAAACCCAAAGCAAACCGTATTTTCCACCCAGAAATCATTCTCCTGCCCAAAGCTGCAGATACATTCGGTACCTGCTAATAGTCACGACACTTATAAATAAATTTTCCCTGTGCCTGTATTTAGGACACCACATAAAGCAACAACGTTAAGGCGTTCGAGAGCTTTCCCCAAACCAGATCTGCCAAAGCAACTTCATGCCCAGAAACTTAACCAGCAGGTGAAAGGCCCCAGCATCAAGCCTTACTTCATGGATAGCCACCACACACTGGGGGAGCAGGAAGTAGGAATCCAGATTACCTGCCCAGAACAATCTGCTGTTTTCCTTGTCAATGCCAACTCCCTTCATTGATTCGCTTATGATAACAGGGCTGGCCCTGATAATCCAAAAACTTGGGTTTGCATCTCAGCGGATTAGCACTAGGTGTCCTCAGGGAAGTCACTTCAACTGCTGGGCCCCAGGTCTCTGCCAATCGCTTAGTCAGAATCAAGGGAGCAACTATGTCAATTACAGCTACACTATTACAAAGTGCTAGACTCCTACCCTGACCCTTCAAGGCCTTCCTCAAATCCACTTAGAAGCTGCCCCGTAACACAAACACTTCTCTAGGCCCTTCATGATCCTACTGTCATTTAGCAAAGGAAGCCTGTATGTTTAAAATCACATTTACAGAGGGACTCCTGGGTGGCTCAGTCAGTTAAGCGTCTGCCTTCCGATCAGGACATGATCCCGGGGTTCTGGGATCGAGTCCCGCCCATATCAGGCTCCTTGCTCAATGGGGAGCCTTCTTCTCCCTCTGCCTGCCGCTCCCCCTGCTTGTGCTCACATGCGCTAATAAATAAAATCTTAAAAAAATAAAATCACGTTTACATAAAGCTTCCGGCCAGCTTCCTAACAGCTTCTGGCATTAAAGTCTTCTCCACGCAAGACGGGAAGCATGACGGCAAGACTCCTTCTGAACGCGGACACAGCTCCTCACCAGACCTGCCCCACTAACACTGACCGCACGACGGCACACATTCAACACTTTCAAAGGAATGCTTCGAGGAACTAAGATGGAATCCCCACACACCCTAAACTCAGTGACCAAGATACAACCAGATAAGCTGTTCCTCAATAGCGTCTGAATAAGACTATTTACAGGAAGAAATCCTATCTTAGGAGGCATGAGATTCATGTGCATGGATATTTTAACTGAGCTCAATATGGTCAAATACCTCCAAGGCCAGCGAGGAACCAAATCCTGGCGTTTTCTCCAGGGCTCCTAAAGAGAACACATGTCCTTCCGGGCATGTGAACTTGAAGTTTTAGGATTTTATGATTCCTAAGAGCTCAGCTCTCCACCTTTTCATACTCCTTACACCTTGTCTAATTACTAGACTGAAGAGCCCACCCCCCCACGTCTGCCCACTTCGCCATTACACGCAGAGTAATATATAATGAGTGCTGTCTGAAGCTCAAACGGGGCAAAGACTGCTCAAGAGTAATTGCCCACGGGTCTCAAAGCAATCCAGTGGCACCTTGCCCAAAGTCAGCTTAGGGAGCGGAAACTCCACCACCATTAAATTGCAAATTGATGGCTCATAAAAAATGCTGCTTGTGCTGAGGGCTGGCAAACTGATCTTTTGGTTTCCTTGAACCAAGCGGGAAGCCAAGAGAAAAACTCAGTGGAGTGTTGGTAAGAAGTGTCTGGCAACAGATAAACGGGCAAGAACGTGAAAAACAAAGCATACAAAAAAAGGAAATAATCTCTAAATCCCTTCTTTTTTTTGTGAAGATTTTATTTATTTGACAGAGAGAGAGAGAGAGAGCGAGAGCAGGAACACAAGCAGGGGGAGTGGGAGAGGGAGAAGCAGGCTTCCCGCCGAGCAGGGAGCCCGATGTGGGGCTCCATCCCAGGACCCTGGAATCATGACCTGAGCCGAAGGCAGACGCTTAATGACTGAGCCACCCAGACGCCCCTCTCTAAATCCCTTCTGACTAGAAGTCTGAGTCTATGAAAGGACAGCCTGAAATACAGGGGAAAAAAAAAAGTTTAACCTCACCGACAACCAAATAAAATGCAAATTTTGCTGTATGTAAGGAGGGTCATTCCACACCAGTTAAGTTCGTTTATTTAAAAAAAAAAGAAAAAAGAAGAAAATTAATAAAATCCAACAATGATGAGTCCTCTGGGAAGCTGGAACAATCATACATTACCGATGACAGAGTACATTGGCACAGTCGTCTTGGGAAGAACCGGGCAATGTGTTTCAAGAGCATGAAATTATTCAAACCCTTCGGTAAGGCCTCCCACAGCTAAGAATGTATCCTAGGGAAACGGGTGCGAAGAAAAGCATTCCAGGCATGAAGCTGTTCACTGCAGCACTCGTTTCAAAGCAAAAGAGAAAAAGCCAGGTAAAGATGTAATAGCAGCTCCACACATCACAACCACCTGCAGAGCTTTTGAAAAACTTAACATTCCGGGGCGCCTGGGTGGCTCAGATGGTTAAGCGTCTGCCTTCGGCTCAGGTCGTGATCCCAGGGTCCTGGGATCGAGTCCCGCATCGGGCTCCCTGCTCTGCGGGGAGCCTGCTTCTCCCTCTCTCACTCCCCCTGCTTGTGTTCCCTCTCTTGCTGTGTCTCTCTCTGTCAAATAAATAAATAAAATCTTTAAAAAAGAGAGAGAGAGAGAGGGCGCCTGGGTGGCTCAGTCGTTAAGCGTCTGCCTTCGGCTCAGGTCACGATCCCAGGGTCCTGGGATCGAGCCCCACATCGGGCTCCTGGCTCAGCCGGGAGCCTGCTTCTCCCTCTCCCTCTGCCTCTCCCACTGCTCATGCTCTCTCTCACTCTCTGTATCTCTGTGTCTCAAATGAATAAATAAAATCTTTAAAAAAAAAAAAGAAAAACTTAACATTTGCCCTCCTGAGAAATCAGTTGTCTAAGACTAGGAGAATGGTTAAATACACGACTACATCAACCCAAAGGCTATGGCCAGTAACCATTAAGGTGATACTTATGGATAATGATGCTTAAATGGCTAACCCATTTACTAGACAGAGCAGGAGGGGAAGAACAAAGATGTGGTGTTAGTGTGCCTGTTTTTTTTTTTTTTAAACATACGCGTGTGGCCAAACACTGACATTTGATACCCAAAATAAAAACAGTGATTATGCTGGGGTGGCAGGGTTATCTGTAACTTTTTTTTCCCCCTCCAGTGACCTCGGGAACACCACCCAGGATTGACTGTTTAAATGTATGATGGCACAGGGAAGGGAGAAAAGGGTAGTCAGGCCCACCATGCCCGTGATTGACGGTGGCGCCGGGTCATGACAATGCCGGCAAAGCCTGAAACCCTTTGGGTGCTCAGCCCTCTGGCAATCCTCTTACCACACTCGGAGAAACCGACGCCGAAAGGAAATGATTTGCCCAGGATCATAAAGCAAGATTAGAAGCCACTTCCTCTGCCTGCTCCTTTCTCGAGGAAGTGGCACTGGGAGATGGGGCCAAGCTCAAAGCCAGAAACAAAGATGATGAACTTCAGCCTTGTCTGCAGGACCGTGGCAGCACAGAGTCAAGAGCATGTCATCCCTCTGCCGACAACAGTACCCCAAGAAGCGGCCCCCGTCTGCCGGTAACATGGCAGAGGTGCTTTGCAAGGCAGAGGAGGAGTTTTATAATGGACCTCGGTTATAAATTGCCAACAAATAAAGAGCAGCCACCCAACTCACCGCACTTTCATCCTCCCCTTCACAGGCAGAGAGAATTCATGCATCAGCCCTAACATCAGACAATCCAGCGCCCCAGGAAAGCAAAATCCACAAAAGCACATCCACAGAATACATCTCTAGATCCTAAAGATGACATCGGATATACCTAAGAAAAATCCAGGATGGGGCACCTGGGTGGCTCAGTTGGTTAAGCGACTGCCTTTGGCTCAGGTCATGATCCTGGAGTCCCAGGATCGAGTCCTGCATCGGGCTCCCTGCTCAGCAGGGAGTCTGCTTCTCCCTCTGACCCTCCCCCTTCTCATGTGCTCTCTCTCATTCTCTCTCTCAAATAAATAAATAAAATCTTTAAAAAAAAAAAAAAAGAAAAATCCATGATGTTTGAATAAAAACTGCATGCCTAAAATGATCTATGCAAAGCACTGTAAATAATCTCCCAATACTCTCCCCTGCCCTTTAGAGGAGGGGAAAGGTTCCCTGCCTAGAGACTTTCTTCAGAAGGTCGGCTTTTCACCAGCCTGTCTCCCATGATGGCGCCTTGCTTCACCAGCACATTCACAAAAAGGTAATTTTATCTTAAATTCTAATGCATCAGGGGCGCCTGGGTGGCTCAGTCGTTAAGCGTCTGCCTTTGGCTCAGGTCATGATCCCAGGGTCCTGGGATCAAACCCCGCATCGGGCTCCCTGCTCAGCGGGAGGCCTGCTTCTCCCTCTCCCACTCCCCCTGCTTGTGTTCACTCTCTCACTGTGTCTCTCTCTGTCAAATAAATAAATAAAATATTAAAAAAAAAATTCTAATGCATCAGAGTAGCTTTCTGTTTAAAATACAGTTATGTCGATAAAGGACTAACCACATTTTGGGGAAATCCAAATGAAAAGGGCTTGGCGTCTCTCTGAGGTTTTAATGGTTTATTGAGGTTGTGAGTGGTTTTCAAACTTAAGGGTGCAGCGGGATCCCATGAATGGGAAGGCTGGGCCCCACTCCCAGAGTTTCGGAGTCAAGAGGTCTGCAACCCAAGCATCTGCATTTCTAACAAGTTCCCAGGTGATTTGCAACTCTTGAACCGGGGACCCCACTTTGAGAACTGCAGGCTCTGCCAAGACAGTGGCAGCATCTACTGCTTAGCACGCATACCAGGTCCTCGGACGCCTCATCAACCAGCACAGGTGCCCAGTGAGAAGGGCCTGAAAGGTTAGGAAAACCCACCTGGGGTCAGAAACAAGCAGGCGGGGAGGTCAGCCCTGCCTCTCCTCCAAAGCTTGGCCACAAGCCATGGCGCCCTTCTCTGCCCATTTTTTATAAAACAAGACCACGGCAGGAACAGAGCCCAGGGGGTACAGGAACACATTTGCCTACTGTGGGAAACCTCAAACAATATTCATTTAAATGATTCCATCCCTGGCAATGTAGTCTAGCCCCTTCTTCAACCCTATGATTAAAACAAAACAAAGAGTACCAGATGACAGAAACCCTTTAGTGGCTCAATTAATCAGAACAGAAGTCACCAATTACTGGCAGATAATAACTTTTATGTCCTACCTCCCCCTCATTTGGCAGCTCCTACCGTGTTCTAAACCTGAGCCCTTTCCAACTGGGCGCAGACTCCATCCTGTCCCTGCTATGCAGACTCGCGGCTTCTCTGAAAACAGGGAGGGGTTAAAAGGAAGAAGGGGGAGAAAAAACAACAACAACAACAACAATCCTGCTGAAGGCTGCCGGGGTGGAGAGCAACACTAATTGCTCCCATTCTCTGGCTCCTCACGAGGCAGATTGCAGGGGCCTGCATCTCCGGAGAAAGCTCTCGTATCTTCGCGGCAGCTCTCAGCAGAGCAACTCAAGTGCCCTTAATTGTTTATGTTCTTAATGCAGAGCCTCTTGAATGCATTCATTTTTAATAGCAGGCTTGAGTGTGGGGCCCATCAAAGAATGACAAAGCAACTCTACTCATTGGTTCTCTGTCCTGCGATGATGGTCTTTTGATGTATTTGCAAATGACAAGCTTGGCAGGCCCCACTTGAGGGCTGCCCTCTTTTTTTTTTTTTAAGGATTCAGTTGCATTTTCCAAGATGAAGTTGAGTCTGCATCGCTGTGTATTTGTGTAAAATTCTCCCCCTTCAGTTCCTTCTAATTAGTGACTTAAATGTTTTGACCCAACTGTTGCCAAGCAGAGCATTTGGGCTTTAATTTGTCATTTTGGTAAAGAAGCATCCTTGACAAAAGCATCGCAGCTGTTTCAGGGCCCAAATAGCACATTTCCATTATTCAGAAACCCTTGTTACAGAGTTTAGCAAGTGCTGTTCACATGAAATCCTACCAACTTGTCCCAGGATGGAAAAAACCAGCTTTTGGTGGCCTTAAAGGAAAATGCAGTTACTTACGCCACAGAAGGTTTTCAAGACACTCTGTGGGGTGAATCACAGAGCACAACCATGAAGTCACCACCTATTGTTCTCGGAATGGAAAGCGAACAAGCCTCTCCTGGAACACACCCAGAGCAAGCCTACACCTTTCACCCTCTTCACAGGTCTTAGTCATTAGGGAGCTCATGAGAAATTAGATAATATCATACAATAGCAGGATGAGTGGGAGGAAAAGCAGACTACATCATCCTGGCACAAAGGCTAAAATTACAATCAGAAAAATAAAATATGCCCACGTAAAGACAAAGACTGCATGGGAATATGCAAAAATCCAGTTACCACTGAAAACCAGGTTTATGAGACTGTTTCTTTTCAAAATTTGTATAAATTTACAACATTTACTTTTCACTGTAGCTACCTTTTAGACCTGTGTTACCTGTCTTCGGTTGGTACTGACATCTAACCGTCAACAATGACTATCTCCACATCTTACATCATGACACAGCAAACAAGCAGTGCATACTACCCATAAAGAACTAGTTATCATTAGCTTTAACATTAACCATTGCCTCGCTCCCCGCATTTTGTTGGGAGATCACTGGATAAACAGTTGGGTGTGAGTATTTCCCTAACAGGTCCATAGCCAATCCATATAGTGGGAGAGGAAATTCCTGCCTGGGGTGACCATGAGCCAGGGGTGCCCTTATTTTATTTTATTATCTTATTTCATTTCATTTCATTTTTTTTTTTTTACAGATGTATTTATTCGAGAGAGCGAGAATGAGAGAGAGCACATGAGGGGGGGAGGGTCAGAGGGAGAAGCAGGCCTCTCGCTGAGCAGGGAGCCTGATGTGGGACTCGATCGAGGGACTCCAGGATCATGACCTGAGCTGAAGGCAGTCGCTTAACCAACTGAGCCACCCAGGCGCCCCTCATTTCATTTTTGAGAGCAAGCGAGAACACATGCATGTGCACACGAGGGGGTCGGGGGAGGGGCTGAGGGAGAGGGAGAATCTGAAGCAGGCTCCACGCCCAGCTCCGAGCCTGACACAGGGTTCGATTTCACAACCCTGAGATCGTGACCTGAGCCAAAACCAGGAGTTGGACGTTTACCCAACTGAGCCACCCAGGCGCCCCAAGGGTTCCCTAATTTTAAAAGCATGCCGCAGCTGAATCACGCACACACATACATGACAGTGCTACTTTTCTTCCAAAGCAACGTCTTAGGCAAAAGAGCTACTCCACCAGTAGGCCTATGACATCAGTGCTGTGTGGCATGTGACGGCAGAATGGCCACCGCTAGTTAGATACATGTTTGTGATGGTGAGAACCCAAGGCAAAGCCTTCAGAGCCTCAAACTCAGTCTCCGTCAGGAAGTTCCCCCCCCCGCCCCCCACGCCCCAGGGCTTTACTGCTCCCAGGCTGAGCTACTGGAGAGGTGGTCCTCTGGGAAGGAAGACAAGGTTCCTGGTCTTCCCAGTTGGAACCTGGGATTCTCTCTGCAATCCACATCATGTGCCAAGAAGCCCGCCAAGCTCCAGGATGCAGCGGAATGGGGCATCACAGGCTGCGAGCCACTGAGGTAGAAAAAGAGCTTGTGCCCAGTGAAATCAACAGTCAAGAAAAAAAAAATTATTATTATTTTTTTTAAAGATTTTATTTATTTGACAGAGACACAGCGAGAGAGGGAACACAAGCAGGGGGAGAGGGAGAAGCAGGCTTCCCCGATGCGGGACTGGACCCCAGGACCCTGGGATCATGACCTCAGCCGAAGGCAGACGCTTAACGACTAAGCCACCCAGGTGCCTCAAAAAATTATTTTCTTGAAAGCACCTAGGATCATGATTAAAATGAAATGTGGGCTGCTGGCGAAAATTTTCAACGCATACTCCTTTTGCAAAAGCTTTTAAATATTTAGAAGACGGTAAGTACAAGGATTCTCGATGACAGACTTCACTGGTGTATTAAAGATTCACAGAGTATTTACTCAGCCAAGCAGGCGGAGGCAAAAAGGAATCTCATTTTAAATACAAATTAAATTACTAAAAAAAACCCCAAAAACCCTGATCATTGCATCACAATACAATCCACAGAGAAATCAAAGCAAGAGAAAAATAATTACCAATTCTTCAAGATAACAATCAAGCTACTTTCAGGGGCAAAAGAAAAGAAAAGTGTGCTGTGAGAGGTAATTTATTCAGGGTTACGTGGATTGACCAAAAATATATATAATTAAAAGCATGTCAAAGAAAGGCCCGGAGTCCCCTTTTACCCAGTCATGCCAACTTATAATGTGAAAGTGACCCAGCGTCACGAGGTTACTGGGCTGTCCAAGCTGTACTGGGGAAACATTACATAGACGGGGGAACAGGTAGGGTCATGAATGTGAGAAGGAGTTATATGCCGCAGGCCCCAGAAGTTACCGCTTCTGTAACTCACCAGTTCTTTGACAAGTGGACAAATCAACTTATGCGCTCCTGTGTGTTTTTAGAAAGCATCCCAGATACCCCTTCATTAATTATGTGGGTTTGGGACATGTCAATTCTCGTTTCCCAGAGCAGAAGAAACCAAACTGAACCCGATATTCTGTTACCCTGGTTCCCACTGGGCCGGGCTGGCTCCATAATGCTGAGCTCCTTCTGGAAGAACAGAAGAGACTTCCTGCCATTTGGACTGTGAAACACAGTAATCCACCAGGGAATAAAGGTCAATGTTGCACTTTTGGTCATTACTGAATCATTTGAGATGATCTGTGGTGAGGATGAGAGGAAAATCGAAGGCTGCGAGAACGCTGCAAATGGCCTGACCTCAGACCAATTTTCATCTCCATCTGTCTAATAGACATGTGGGTAAAAGGCCCTCCCCTCCCTCCTTCTGGGCCACTCGGCTGTTTCCAAATCCGCGGCACAAGCCAGGAACCAGTTAAACAATACATTAATAAGAGGAAATAACCTTCTAAGCCCCAGACCGACGCTTACTCAGGTTTTAGGCCATCGGCTGAAGTTTGGAACACAATTTTCCAGTCTGCAAGCAGTGATGCAAAGTAGAAATTTTAACGAATACAGAGAAATCATCTGCAGTGCAGGAGCATGTGCCAAAATCTCCTTGTTTGTACATGCAAATATATGCATACTTACACCTCCACCCCCCACCAAAAGACAGCCACATGATTTCTATTACATCTGCTAGTACACACACCAAGGGACATAGCAGCAGTTCCAGAAACTGCATGCTGCTACGAAATAAATCTCTTTTTTTCAGGTGTCCAATTAATGCTGCTTAATCATTATTAAGGCATTTCAATCCTTAAATACAAAATATTCCTGGGAACACAGAGCCTAATTATCATTTAAGCCACGGAATAAATGTCAACATCCTGACTTTATACTAATACTCCCCTTCACTGGTTTGGCCGAGCTACTTTTTTTAAGGTAATGTTGCACCATATATAAGTTTAGGCCCCCACAGTATATCAATGTCAAACAACATCGTGTCAAGCTAAGATTCAATTCAGGTAAGTGCCACTGCCAAATTTTCTTGTTCCCAGACGGGCTTTAAGATTATTTTATTGCTTAAAATTTAATTTGTTCCAACTCGTGTCTCCATGACAACGTTGGCTAACCCTGCAAATCATTTGGGTAATTGGATATCTTATCTTTCTATTGCTCTCAAATCGAATGATTCTGCTAGAATTGTAACAGCCAATCAAATTTACAGTCCTCCTGAGTAATAGACTTGGAGAAGTAGCCACATTCATCTCCTCTTTACAGCCATATTAACCAGTATGCGACAAACAGTAGAATCTGGTCTTCAAACTATACTCCAAATTATAAATGGTGTCAATACCAATATTCTCACAGTGCAAAGCCCACTCAAAAACTCCTTCCCTTTTATACTATTTTAATTTGAGAAGCAACAACTGGTACTCATTCCACACAAACCCTGAGCAGTTTCAGTTACTTTGAGGGAAACTGACTAGAGTCCTAATCAGAAAAAAAGAAAATAAAAATCACAGCTTTGGGGGGTATTTGACCTTGCAATAAAATAATGACCAAAGCCATAGCTACGTAAGATTATACTAGCGCACTGACATTGATCTGTGGGGTTCTTTGGGTGGGAAAGCCATATTTGATGCATTCGTCAAGAAATAAGAATGAATACAGATGCAACAACTAGCTCAAAAATCTCTGTACCCTGAGAGAAAGCCACATCGCCAAAATGTGACACCTCTTTGTACTTCCCTGAATGTACGAATATCACAGCATCGAGGGCAAGTCAATTATGGAATACAGATCTCTTATGAGATTCAAAAGTCAGCAATTTCCCTCGAGTTAGTGGTATGCTTCTGGCCTTTGGTCAGCTAAAAAGTACAGAAGTTGGATACGTTTCCATGGTCCAGTTCCAATCTTCTCGGTAGCTGTGCACGGAGACGGGTTCCGCAGGCGGTAGCTCACAGCCCAGGCACTGCCGAAGAGCCAGGCTCACAAACGGAAAAGGCTCCAGAACCCCGGCCAACTGGCAGGCTGCATGGGTTGTCAAGAACCTTGTGCTTCCCCTGCAGATAGATACTCGGGCCTTCAAGACCGATTCTCAAGCTCAACAAAGAGACAGCAACATGGGGCTGCTCAGCACATAGATGTCAGCAGGCTGCCGAGCCTTTAAGCAAGTGTGAGAGCAGGTACCGGCACCATTTATCTGAACACAATTTGAACGGTGCCCTCCTCCATCCCAAACGCTTATGATGACATCCAAGAAGTTTCTATGGCACCTATGGCATCATGCATGATGATAAGAGCCAAAAAACCTAAACTTCCAGTGTGTCTAATCCCAATGCCCCTGCTTTTCTCCCCTGTGCATTTTTTTTTTTTTAAGATTTGTTATTTATTAATTTGAGAGAGAGACAGAGAGTGAGAGAGAGACAGCACAAGCAGGGGAAGAGGCAGCGGGAGAGGGAGAAGCAGGCTCCCTACTAAGCAGGGAGCCCGATGCGGGGCTTGATCCCAGGACCCTGAGATCATGACCCGAGCCGAAGGCAGACGCTCAAGTGACTGAACCACCCAGGCACCCTCCTCCCCTGTGCATTCTTTTTCCTGCTTCCCCAGATATTAGCACGTAAGCAGCAGCTGTGACTGAGACCATCCACAAAGATCTCAAGCCCATGGAGGATGTGGAGAACGGAACACAAGTATCTCCTCAAACTTCTGCACAGCGTTTTACAGGTTTCCACAGCTACAAGGAAAATGGTCTGTATTTCTACCTCACTGAGGCTGGAGACTTCTTCCTTCTCTAACCAAGCAACAACTTCACCTGGTAATTCTCACCTCGCTTTTTTTTCCAGGATGACAAAGCCTCTCTTCCAATTAAGAATTGGATTTTCCACATTATATTAAAATACAATAAAATTAATAAAAATGCACCTCTCATCCTTTCATTCTGCCAAAACTCACTTCCACAAAATGAATTAAATCCTCTCTGTTGCTCCTCTACCCCCTTAAATGAAAGAACTCAACGTAACTTTGTTCTCACTGGTAGTGGTATGAACTACTTAAGGCTGTTGCCTTCCAAGGGCACATTTTGCTGTTTGGCCTAAATAAGGCATTTGAATTCCTCTGGATTCCTCGACAACAGGAGGCTGCCAATAGGTGATTAAAAAAAAAGGAAAGAAACAAAAGAAAGTTTCCTTTGAGCCTAAAGATAAATGCTTCAGATCTTAGAAGGAAACAAATAAAAATCTCTGTAATTGAGGGGAAATAATGAGAAGGGAATAATGCAGATATAGGGAGGAAGGAAGCTGCTGGGCTTGGAAAAACAAGATGGGAGCCTGGCCTAGAATTCCAACAGCAGGGTACAGTTTTAAAGGAACCAATAATATATTTGGATAATCAATTTCAAGAACAAGTATCCTTCCCTCGGGGTGCCCAAGCGCCAGGCACCAATGTAACCGCTCCTGTGTCAAAAACTCACTTATTCCTGGTAACTACCCTATATGGGGTAGGTGTTGTTGCCATCCCCTAACTTACTGGCCTGTTTTCTCTTCAGTGAGGAGGAACAATGAGTATCCACACACAAGGAGGCTGGAAGGATTTACAGACAGCTCCTAGGGCACATGGGCATTCAATGGATGGGAGCTGACTGCTCACTCTCATGTCCCAAATCAGCTTACTCTACAATAATCAGCCCAAGGAGCTGACTTCTGAAATCCGAAGAGCTGAAAAAGACAACAGGGACACCGGGGAACGGAGCAGGCACCTGTAGCTGCAGGCTGCTCGGAGACGGGGGGGACCCTTCCTCCGCCCCAGTGGCCCATCCTTTATCCTCTCCATTCCAGACCAAGATGCAGATCAATGTTAAGACCTCCTTCCCTAAACCGAATGCGACCTTTTTATTTTCACTCACTAATCCATAGAAGCCTTTCAAATGGCACAAATAAAGGCGGCTGCATTTTGTTCTCTAAATCAATTTTCTCCCCAGCCATCAACTAGATGTTCCCGCACAGAGAAAGAACAGCCCTTCCCTTCTAATTCAAAAATCCATACTGCCATTGCCCTTGCAAACTGCTAAACAAGCAGTATTGGCAAGTCACTTGTGTTCTGGAATATATTTACTGCAAATCCCAACGGCTCGCCTCCTAATGCAGTTTTCTATTGTGTCTGTGCCTGTCAATACACTGGCTGGTCACCTTACTTGTAAGAGGCTCTGACCGGCTGTTTGCTCAAAGCATCAAGAGGGTGCCTAGGAAAGACAAAGGCTGTTGCTCCTGGAGGGCCCAGCCTTGGAGAGCCTCCTCTGCATGCTGGGGCCCTCAAAGAGGTTTTGTTTTCTGGCACTTCACGAAGTCCTTGTACCACCCAGGGCCTCTGAGGCCAACGTAAACTCTCCAATAGGACAGTTTCCATCCATCCAAAGTTCCAAATCAGAGTCGTTTAGCACAATTTTTTCCGGGTTTCCTACCTAACAACATTAAAACTATTCCTCCCCTCAGAAAATATGTTGATGGTATCTTAAAGGTACACATTATGAAGGACCAAAAAGTAGGAAGGCTTGGGGAGCGGGGGAGGATGGCTTCTCTGTTAAGTGCAAATCTCTGCTTCCAGGTGACAGCTGAAAAAGCAAGCACCCTAACACCATATAATACAACCATGCCAAAACACAAAGGGCAAAGTCTAGGAGAACAGTGCTGTAAGATGCTGTAAACACCTGTTGAGATGGAATTCTTAAAATGTACTTGGAGAAAAGCCCTCCTTCACGTGTCAGTCTAAAACGGGGTTGGGAGTTAAGAAAAGGCCTGGCCTTGCAAGTTTTCCAGAATTTCTCACTTCTTTATTGGGGGAAGGGGAGCGAAAGCTCTATGTTAAGATATGTGACGGGCAGATCCTGGGATCATACAGGTGAGAAGAGCGTGGGTGTTCACTGTTTATTTCCTTCTCCTTTTCTGTATATTTGAAATTCTTCCCAATAACATGTTTGGTGGGGCAAAGGAACTACGTAAAGACCGAAAGTAAATAATCAAAAAGGTATGATCATGATTCTTAAGAAATCTGGCAACTCAGACAAGTTAAATGTCTTTATACTTAATGCATTACGAGCTGCTGATCCCCAACTCCGTTTCAGGGCTGCGGTGGTCCTGAGGAGACCAGCAGCGGCCCCAGGACCAGTGATGTGTACACAGAGCAGACACCCAGGCCTCAGCAACACACTACTTCTGTTTTTGCTCTTCAGTACAAACCCAAATACATCACTATAATTAAACTCCCCATGAAGAAGCCTCCGTGGATGTTCTGACTCTAAGTCACTTGTCCAAAAGAAAAACTGAGCAGAAGTGGTTATATGAGAACTGAGGTCCTTTAAACATCTAGCGAAATTAAACAGACTTCATTCTTTTTTTTTTTAAGATTTTATATATTTGACAGAGAGAGACACAGTGAGAGAGGGAACACAAGCAGGGGGAGTGGGAGAGGGAGAAGCAGGCTTCCCGCCGAGCAGAGAGCCCGATGAGGGGCTCGATCCCAGGACCGAGATCATGACCAGAGCTGAGGGCAGACGCTTAACGACTGAGCCACCCAGGCGTCCCAAACAGATTTCATTCTTAATTTCACCATCAGAATCCAGCCTGGTACTCTCGGCTCAAGGTTTTAATCTGGATTCCACAGATTTACTGAAGGATCTTAAGATGTCCCCAAATGGCCAAAATTGTTGGGCAAAGCTATCCTGGTGTATAAAAATGTGTGGGATTTTTTTCCCCAGCAACTTCCACCTGATTTTCATACGGGTTCAGGATCCAAAATGGTTACAACTACCACTCTCTTAAGAAGCACATTAAACACTATCTAACAAGTGCCTACTCCATCTGACCCATTGGGAAGGGCATGGAGTAAGTCTCAAGTGCACGCTTCGAGGAGACTGCGGTCTAGTTGGAGTAATAAAAGACACACGTGAAAAAACATTATTACAGAAATTGCTGCAAAAATCAGTGATGTGACAGGCTCCTGTTGGGAGAGGTCATGGAAGGCCTTAAAGTAAACAAGGAGTGTTGCTATTTGAACTGGACCTTGAAGGATACTGAGGAAGGCCATGTGAAGCTGGACAAAAAGACCAGGGCTTTTTATAAAGAAAACAGAAAAATGCACAACATATTTTAGGGAGGAAGAAGAGACCCACTGGCTGGATTAAAGGATTTGGTGGAAGAAAGACAAAGGTGACCAAGTAAGACTAGCAGGGACAATAATCAGGGGCAGACACACAAGGCTGTGAGTGATGCACACAGGGGCCACCACTGGAGGGGGAAGTCAAAATCAGAAAGAACAGACAGACCAACATGCCCAAAGACCCACCACTTTAAAAGATGCTCCCATTCTGGGGCTGGAGTTCTGAGCGTTCGGACATAGGCTGCTGGTCTCTAGAGTGCACTTACCCAGTGGCCGCACAGGACATGCCAATAAGGTGCGTGGAGGAGGTGAGAAGTTTTATTTTAACCCCACTGCTTACAATTTCCATTTATTACAAGTGGATACAATATGTTAGTACATAATGCTTTTATAACTTATAAATTTGTAAGCAAACAAGTCTGGTGATGTATTTGCAAGCTTTTCGCTGCCAGGTTTCACAAAATACCACGGACTGACTAATAATTTAGTTAGGCCAATAACAGCGCCCAACAGCGGCAAACCCAGTACATCCTGCATGTACTTCGACAGTTCCACAAAAGGCGTGATTTGGACATGCAAGTTCAAATACACTTACATTCTCTCTTTTTTTTTAAAGATTTTATTTATTTATTTATTTGAGAGAGAGAGAATGAAAGACAGAGAGCATGAGAGGGAGGAGGGTCAGAGGGAGAAGCAGACTCCCCGCCGAGCAGGGAGCCCGATGCGGGACTCGATCCCAGGACTCCAGGATCATGACCTGAGCCGAAGGCAGTCGCTTAACCAACTGAGCCACCCAGGCGCCCTACACTTACATTCTCAAAACCCAATTCCACTCATCTCAAGTGAGTAATGAAAATCGAGTGAGTATCCACCAGTACACTGCAAATTGTACACACACCTCTACCTCTTTGGCGTATGCAGGAGTATAGACACAGGACGCCTAACAGCACTTTTCTCTATCTGGCAGATGAAAAAATAAATTCAATGGATTGAATCCTCAGAGTTTGTCTTTTCCTCCCAGTCTTCTCCCTATACCCAAAATGACCTTCACCCTACCCTCTTCCGGCTAACATTTTGTGGTCAAAGAATGACTAAGTAGCAAATAAAACTTCTAGAAAAACTAACATATTTGTTTGTTATGCCTACTGTGAGAATGTGTGCAGGAAGGGCCTAACCACTGGGCTCACAGTTGCTTTCCTGTTGCTTCAAAGCAGGCAAACAGAATTAAACTCAGTAATTATTAAAAACTGAAATGTGAAATAATGAAATACAGGTTTGTGCAAAATCACAGGTTACTTGATAAAACTTGTGTCAACATTTCTCGAAGTTTCATAAAATGCATGGCAAATGGGTGGTCTCTAAACTAAACGATTCTGTAAACATTACAGTTTTGCAAACAATTTTAGAACCATTTTCTGCTAAGCCAAGTGAGTAACAACACACAAGTTAAATATCTTAATTTGTTAAAATTTCACTGTGACTTTTTTTTTCGTTTTTCAGATCAAACCATGCCTCAGAAAAAAATGAGAAAATCTCTCCCACACCTGAGTGCCCACACCTACACCCACACACACTCTAAATTAAAACACCAAGCCACAGTCATAGAACAATCCTATGGCACATTTCATATTACAAAACTCACCAATCTCATTGGTGAGGACTGTTCTCAATCTGTAAATGCCTACTTTTGTCAAATAAGCCTTCCTATAAAAACAACTGCCTAGAATTTAATTGAAAACCATTATACCAAATACTCTACATCAAAGGTACTAGTTCTGAAAATCTCAATTTTTCAAAACCTGAAGTAACAGTAAGCAACAGGGATGGGGGGCCGTAGGGATAATCGAGCCAATCGAAGCCTATGAGAAGCCCAGTCAGTTTCTTAGTTTTCTCCAACGTAATCCACTCCTGAAGACCACAAATATTTAAATAATAGAAGAGCAAACACTCAGATCTATGGAAACCTAAAATGGTTCCATGAGCCAGTAACTGAATATATCGTTAGCCTAACTACCACACAAGATGATTTATTTAAAGGCTTTCTAAAGGAACAGATTCTATGTTTCTTAATAAACACTATTTGGAGGATCAGCTTAAGCCTCTGGCCAAAGACTCTACTCAACGGACACAAGCAGGCACTGGGTTTTGAACACTAGTGAGGGGAGCGGTCTAGAGAGACAGCTCTCCTCTCCTAAGAGGACCCATTCTGAGAACCTGCCTAGTCTAACCCTTCATTTTACAAGGAGGGAAACTGACGCCCTGGCAACTAACTAGTCAATGACTCACCCAGTCACTAATCAAAGTCCCCTAAATAAGGGACGTCAATGAGCTGTATTTTTACACCAACGCCCATCCTAAAGATCACATATTTTGTGCCTTCTAGAGTTTCTTGGCATTAATTTTGAATTTTAAAAATATTTCTTATCTGAAGGACTATATTTTTTGACCCCTGCCTTAAATTCTGTGTCTGAGGCGCTGCAACCCTCACCTCACCCGAGTCTCGGCTCTGGATAGTAACCATGAACTAGCCAACTGTTGAAGGGGTCGGGTAGGGTGAGAGAACGTAGGGAGGAATTGCCCTGCTTGCTGATTAAAAAAACAAAGGCTAATCTTGCGCTTCAAAATCTGGGTTCTTTTTTTTTTTTTAAAGATTTTTTTATTTATTTATTTGAGAGAGAGAAGGAGAGAGAGCACATGAGAGGGGGGAGGGTCAGAGGGAGAAGCAGACTAGACTCCCTGCCGAGCAGGGAGCCCGATGCGGGACTCGATCCAGGGACTCCAGGATCATGACCTGAGCCGAAGGCAGTCGCTTAACCAACTGAGCCACCCAGGCGCCCCCAAAATCTGGGTTCTTAATACACAGGGAGCTTTATCTCTTTTCACTGAAGCTTGTGAAGGGCAGGCCTGGCTAATGATGTGAAGTTGGGGACCACTCCAATCTTGATGACAGCTAGTCCCTTGGTATTACAAGGTAATTAACACCTGGTGGAGCTTAACTCTTAAGTGCAAGTACTCCACTAGTCTTTTCCCATTCTGAGACGTGGACTTGGGGAAAAAAAAAAATCTCAAAGTGAGAAACTGCAGATGGAAAACACACGTGGTTAAAAAGCAGAAAGAAAGGTAAGACTTGCAGACAAATAGTAAGAGTCACATCTAAGGGATTAACCTGCAGGTGAACCCCTAACAGTTCCACCTAAGCACTTTAAAAACACTACCAGAGGACAATTTATTTTTTAAGGGAAACTTTAAAGCACACATCAAAACTGTGAAAGTGGCTTCACTCTGAAATTTACGTGGTCTGAGACAGGGTGCTGGCTGAAACATCACATGGCACTTGGTTATGTTAAGCTCTCATCTGTTTCTCTTTCTCGTCTCCTTCCCCACCCCACAACCAGCACTGCAGAGTATGTCTTTCCTTCCAGAGCTAGTCCTTTCATTTATTTTTAAATTCTTGGCCGCCCTGGAGAGCACTGAGTGCTCACTCTGCCCGCTCTTCAGAAGAAGAGAGGCACAGAGAGACAAAGTGACTGATCACACTCACTGTGCCCTGGGCCTCAACCAGGAGTCCTGACAACAGTTTCCAATTTCTTTTGTTCTTAGACATATTTTAACCTGCAGTAGCAGTGCTCAGTTGGCTACGACTTTCTACCTACCCATGGCTGTGACCTCACAGGCCAGTCAGTACTGCTGATTTTCATGAATTCTTAGAACATGCATCTAGCCCCGACATGATTGTGTATCATGAAGTTGTCAGCACAAAGAGAGAGAGCAGGAGAGACCTGCAGCCAGGCCGACTGGGTCACCACAGACAGGCCCAAAGGTGATTCCACCACTGGCCTCATCCTCCAATGGCAGGGGGCTGGGTAAAGTAAAGCAGCACTGAATTCTAGGGACCAGGTGACCCAAACTCCAGCTTCAGCAGAAACTTGGCCTTGACAAATCCGGACACTGAACACATGCCCATAGCCGTAGGCAGAGCAAAACACCTACCCAATCTACCTCACAGGATGAGACAAATCTGAAAACTGTTAAGTGCTGTACAAATTCATGTCACTAAAGACAACTTATGGCATGGCTTCATCAGCATCCTGAAGAGATACACAAGTGGAATAAATAAGGCTTATGTATGTATTTACAGTGCATCTTGTTCCAAAAATATCAAATGAGGTCATACCACACCACATGACAGAAAACAAAACTTGAAAGATCACACTGCCAAACACACCAGGCACAGCCCTCAAAACAATCAGACTCACGTTCATCTGCTGTTCTGTAATGCACCCTAACCCTCTGGTGGCATCATGACGGGTCATGAGATGTCTCTACCTCTCCCGGGTAGATATACCTAGAATTTACAATCTACCTGGAGAGAGATGGACAGGCAGAGATCTACAAAAGACTCAAACAAAAACAAAAACAAACAAAAAAGAACTGTCTTATTTTAAGATTTTATTTATTTATTTTGAGAGAGAGAGAGTATGAGTGTGCGGGGGAGGGGCACAGGGAGAGGGAGAGAGAATCTCAAATAAGACTCCCCCCTGAGCAAGGAGCCCAATCCCAGGATTCTGATACCTCGGCATGAGCCAAAATCAAGAGTTGGGTGCTTAACCCTGAGCCACCCAGGCGCCCCTCAAAAACAAAACAAAACAAAACAAACAAACCCTCCCCCCAAAAAACCTGTCTTAATGTTACAGTAAAAAAAATTAAGTACCCATTACCATCCCTAGAGCACTGACTTTTCAGTAACCAGCACATATGGGAGCAGAGAAAGTGAGGGGAAGGCTTATCAGGAAGTGTTGACACAACATAAACATGGACTGTGGGCACCAAACCAAGTAAGGAAACCACAATTATACCATTCTCGATTTGGATGCGCTTCCACTTTAAAACTTCCAGACGGAAAAGTCGGTGGTGAGATTTGACACTGAAATCTCTAAAACTCACTCCTTCGACAAACCCGCTGAAAGGTGGGGAGAGGGAGCGGTCACACTGCAGACAAATCTTAACAACATTAAAGCTCTCTCCGTGGAAAGTTTCCCCACTGCTGCATTTTTTTTTTTTCAGTAACAAAGATGTTGTCAGAAATGACAATTTTTTGTGTCCCCTGATGATGCCTTGCTAGCATTTGGTTATAAGCCATAAAGCAGGACTAATTTCAGCCTGTCAGGAGTCTCGCTAATGCCCAGTTTCCCCCCAGAGAGAATTCCTGTCAAATCTAATGAGAGCTCCAAAGGCCCTCTCTACAATATAATGAGCACTTAGGCCATGCTGGTGATCAGGCGGCAAAAAGCATCAATTTGAGCCTGGCTACACCCTGGGGGCCAGACGTCACCAGTTTTAATAAGAATTATGATTACTAGCTGCACCAAATGCCTCCTCAGAACTTATTATTAATGTGTGACATTCAGAAGGATGTTTTTCAAATGTAAGGCCACTTTAAACTGAATTACAGCACTGCTTTGCACACCACTCTAGTTAAGGGTCTGTCAGCATTTACAGTATAAACTAAATTTCAGGGGTCTCAATACCCTACTATGAAGAACATGGCATCTCTCAGCTTTTCACATTTGTCAAATTACTGAGCCAATTATACACAGCATATTATTAATGCATACTGGTTCATGGATGGACAATATTACCCACAAATGCCCAATAGTGTATAAAAACTCATTAGAAACCTATTTTCACACCATGGGGCTCCTGACCCTCCTCGCCCCTTCTTCCTTTTTCCTACTCGATAAAGGAGAGGTCATGTAACCATGTAACCTACAGGAACCCAGAAGAATTACACACCTCCTTTACCCCCCCCCCAATAAATCCTATACCAGCATACAGCATCACACAGAGGTGGTGTTTCCTTGTAAAAGAGTTGGTGAAGTTATTAAATCCTCTCGAGTTTATGAATTTAAGAAAAAGCTCACTCTTCTCTTACCCTTCTAGAATTTTTGTTAGCAAAAAAATGTGCCTTTGGGGTAACTTAAAAGAAAAAACAAAGTGGCAGGTTACAACTCCTTCACCCAGTTTATTTGCATAATTCATTTAAATGACCATAGATCTTCTGGCCCAATTACTATCAACAAGTTACAACTACCTCAATCAGGCACAAGCCATTGAAACACAAAAAACAAAGGCACAAGCCCAATGTAATCTAGGCTACCAATTTTGCAAATCAGGATAAAATCAGCATTTTTAAAGGCCCAATTATATTATTAATGAAAGGCCTTGAACCTAACTATCCCTTTCCAAACACATATCTGAGAACAGATCTAGTGTACACGACTTAACATTATGAAATCTATGATGAATTAAAAATCAAAGAGTGTGGAGTTACAAAAGCAGAATTCAACTCTGAAACACACTTGCTTAATGAAAGTCTTTGAATATAAGGAAGATCTGAAGGCTGAACTAATCAATTTTTCCACTGTGCCCCAGCCGGTCAGCCATGCTCTTTAATTTAATGAAACAAGGGTTTGAGATGAAATAGCACATATACATCAAGTAAGAATTGTATTGTTGCACTTTGAAATGTGTCCAACTGTGCAACTTCATCTGATGATAATTTTTTAAGAGGCAATCGATTTCTAAAAGACTTATTGTACCAGCGTCTTGATGAAAAAGTGAATGTCAGCATATCTCCAGAATACTTACACCCTGCCATTAATGCTTTCTTTGGCAGACAATGACTACTCAATCGAGGGTCCTTTGGGCTGAGCAATCATTTAGCTTTTCTTCTCTTATGAGGTCCTTAGTGCCTTGTTCCAGCTCAATACTCTTTTTATACACCATTATAGTAGCCATAAGTGTGAATTTTATGGGAACTTGCAAACTCATAGTCATAGCTAGAGCTTTCCAGTCACTAATCTTTTCATGCTTTTAAAACCACTAGGACTGAAGCGACTCCCAACATATGCTGTGGCCATAAAAGAATGCTTTTTCACCTCCAAATCTGCATCAATTGAGAAATTTTCCAAAAAGATGTTTGCTAATAAGCCACTAATCTTGAGTGTCACTTTATGCAACCCTGAAGCATGAAGAGAACCTCAGTTAGTCGTATACGATGTTTAACCTGCTTAAGGAACTCCTGAATATAAGACCACACTGCTGTCCAAACCAGCAAAAAAACAAGCTATTCTGAATTTCAGAACTCTACAGGATACCCAGGTCTTTCAAGAGGAGAATAAATCCACCCAGGTGGAAAAGTCAACTCAGAGACTCAATTTCTATCAGCCTAGAAACAGGCTGGTTCACATTTCCAAAGCACCTCTCACCTAGTCATTTAAAGATTTGTAACTGTCAAGAAGCGACCCTTCTGCAAAATACTACCACCAACTCACAGGAAGGGAAACCAAGGCAAGAAAACAGCATACAAATCCCCCCACCACTGAGGACAAAGCCAGTTTTATGGAATCATGACTGATTTCTCTCATTTCAACTAGAGATTTAACTAAAGCTTACCTGTTTATGCATTTCTATGTTTAATCCATATGACATTTCATAATACTGCAAAAAGAAAAAAAAAAACCAAGCATTTCGTTAACTCACGTTTTGCAATGCTAGGAATGGAACACATATTTGCTAATCTTACATGAAAAGGAGAAAAGTCTAATCTCTGATACCTACCATCACATAGTGCCTCTGCATTTCTGTCTTTTCACTTGCCAGTTTCTCACATTCCAATTTAAGGCTACAAAAACAAAACAGGCAACTTAATGTAAACATTATGTCACTTGTTTTAACATCTGCCTCACATATTTGCACTTCAAGTAAAAACACAGACCAATTTGGAAAAGCCATAAACTATCTAGGTAAACATGCAAAAGCTTTGTCCTTGCATTTTATAGAGAAAAGGGGTCAGGTGAACAGGACAGGGTCTCCATTCAGCTACTATTCTTTTTCTTCTTGGTGCATACCTGGTCAGATGCCAAGAATGAAAAATCTGTCAAAACCTCTGATCTACCCAGAAGACTGATTTCTCCTCCTGCTCATCTGTTCACTCCTACTTCCCCGCACCAGTTTGCTCCTTTGGACTCCATTAAAATCTGGCCTTTGCACAATTTTCAGCGTCAGACATAGGCCTGTCCCATCTCTGCCAACTCAAACAGTCTCTAGGTTTGAAAACTGTACTTGTAAAGTTACTTCTACAATTGTTGGTCCCTTTTAAAATCTTCGGTTTTTAAATCCCTGCCAAAATATGTGAAGTAGCTACTGCAATAAAGTGGGTTGAAGTCCTCCCTGCTTGGTAAACAGTGTGGGCAGGTATGCCTCAAGTTCCAGAGATGATTATCTTCAAGCAGACAAAAGGTCAATAATCAGAAAAACCTCTGACAAAATAAGAAAATTCACACCCAAGCATCTGTGTGCTTGTTCTCAAGCCTGACAAAAATAAAAACTGTCATTACACAGTTATTTCTTAGCTCTTATCATTGAAGACTTCATAGTAACAAGGGAAAAAACTAATATTTCCAGAAAATTTACAATCACTTTTCATTTACAAACCTTTTGAAGTAGGTCTCATTAGATGAAGAGACTAAGCTGGGATGTATATAAATGAGACTCCAGTCCCCTGTCCTGCCCAAACCAACCCAGAGTGACGCCAAAGAAGGGGAGCTTTCCCTACACCTATCCACCTCCCTCTTCACCACCAATGATGGGCACAGCTAACAGCATTTATAGCCTTCCATAACGAACTTTGCCTCAGACAACACAATCCTCTAGTAAGGCAAAGAGCGATTTCAACACCGGCTCTGCCTCCCTAAACCTGCACTCCAGGGCTGGGGCATCGATTGAACCAAGGTTTCAGCTCAGCCTGTTGCAAAATAAATAAACGAAGTGCAAATATTGACGGTTCTCATGCAACTTCTAAATACTCAAAAAAAAAAAGACTCCTTGGAACCGCAGCAAACGGGCAAAAGGGAAACAATGGTAGGAGGAGGAGACTAGAGAAGAGGCGGCCCGGGAAGAACCTGGAAAGGGGGTAACATGAATGACAGGTCTTAACCGCGACTCCACACGCCACCGCCTGGACGCAAGTACTAAGTACAGCCGCCACAGCCCCCAGGCTGCGCGAGGAGGGGACGGGGCTGCCCCTGGACTACCACGCGCCCTGCGCGGCCGGACACGCACCTGTGATACTGGGCCTGCAGGAACTGGAATTCCTCTTTAATCCGGTCCAGGGACTCCGGGATAGTGAACTTGAAGGGCTGGCCTGCGGCCTGGTGCGGCGTCTGGGGGCGACCGGCGAGGGGAACCGAGGGACAGGGATGCGGGTAGACAGATAAAACAGTTAAGTCAGAGGACGGAGAAGTAGGTGGGACGTGAGCAAAAAATAAAGTTAGAAGTGGCGCAAAACGGAACCCTGAACTCGAGTTTGCGCTGCACTTTATGCGGGGGGACAGCGGACCCTCGCCGGATCCGGAGCCTCCAAAGATTCCAGGCCTCTTCCGTGCTCCAGGGCGGGTCGTAGTACATGCGCCCGGGGTCACCGGCTGGAGGGACAGGGGCTCCCCAGCGGCCGGGGAAGACCAGGCCAAATTGTCGTCGTAGCCACCACCCCCTCCCCACGGGGGCGATAATGACCCCGGGAATCGGAGGAGAAAAACAACTCCTTAACGTTCCCTGTTCCCAGAGTCGCCGGGGCCACCTCCAGGCGCGCCGGAACGGGGGCCGCATTGATATGTAAATGGGCGAGGCAAGAAACAAAGGGGGGGCGCCCTACCCGTCTCGGTGGGGGGGAGGTTAGGGGGAAGCTGTCGCTACGGGAAAGAAACCTCAGCCTCTCCGGGCGCCCCCGCCCACCCTGTCTAGACGTCAACTCGGAGGGGGCCCAGAGTAAAGGAGAAAAATTGAGAGTTTCAGCTCACTCCCCACCACAGGAGGGGACGGTCCCCGACCTCCCCAGCCTCGCACCCCTAGAGGCTGGGGGGGTCCTCCAAAATGTAGCAGACACCCGTCTCCCTACAGCACCGGAAGAGCGCCTATCCCCACCCCACCCCCAACCCACTGCTCGGCCCCTCCACCCAGCACCCTGCCGCGCCTCACCGGGTGTCGGCTCTGCGGGAACATCGCTCTGGCGGCGGCCGTAGCTCTGTTTCCGGGCAACTCAATTCTCCGCTCAATTTCCAACTTTAATCCCGCCGAGAAAAATTAAGCCGAGAGGCCAGGCAGAAACCCGGAGCGCGGGGAGCGCGCTGGCCACGCACGCAAGCGCGCTCGGCGGGGCGCACCGGCCACTCGGCTGCTCCTGCTCCCGCCGGTGCGGGTTCCCTCGCTCAGGGCCACATCGCGGGGCACCCGGGGCCCGAACGCACCAAGAACCTGCGCGGTAACGCCGGCGCCCAAGAAGAGCGCGCGGGGGCTGTGATCCAACCCGCGGGCCTCTGCTGCCCAGGCGGAGAGGTGGGGGCGCGGTGACTCCGGCCGCGCTCCCCTCGGCGATCCCCGTCCCGAGCAAACAAATCCAGGCGGGCTGCTTTCCTTCGTTCTTCTCCCGGTCCGCCTCCTCTCCGGGTTTTCCCCGCGGCGCCGGCCGCAGGCGAGGTGCAGGTGGCCCGGCGCCCCCGGCTAACCCCACACAAACAAACCTGGCGACGTTCGGGACCGACCGCTGCGGGACAGGGCAGCGCCTTCAGCCGGGCGTTCGTGGGTTCCCGGGAGGCGGTGAGGAGCGAGGTCCGGGCGGCGGAGGTTCCGCGCCTGGCGCTCCGCTGCCTCAGCCCGGGCGGAGGAGCGCGGGATGACGACGAGGCGGGGAAAGTGCGGAGGGCGCGCCGGGAGGCGGCTCGGCACGCCCCGTGCGACCGACACTCGGTGTTCTCCGCGGTTGCACAAACTCTCCTGGCCCGGCGGGGCTACACCGCGGAGGGCAGTCCCGCAGCCGCCCGCCGCTCCTCGATCCCGGGGTGCATCCGGGCGCCGCGCCCCGCGCGCACTCGCCCCGCACGGCCGCACCGGACTGTTCCTCCAAGCCCCTTCCTGGGCCCTCTTTCTTTCCTTCCCTTCGTCTGCCTCTCTGCAAAGGGCGCTCCAGCCCGCTGCAAAGTTCTCTCACGACCCGGGGGGCGACATCCACGAGATGGGGGCGGGGGGGGAAGCAGGAGTGCGCTCCGCCGCTCGGCCTCCCTACCCGGCGGGCAAACTCCGCGGACCGGTCCGGAGTAGTAGCGGCGGGGTTTAGGTCGCCGCGGGCCGGCGGAGGTCCGGGCTGGCGGCACGGGTCCCGCCCGGCCGTGAGAGGGTGGGGGTGGCGCAGTCGGCTGCTTCGGGGACGCGGGGCACAGGGTACTCGCCGCTGCTGCTGCTCCTGCAGCCGCCGCTCCCGCCGCCGCCGCCCGCGCCTCTCGCGCCGGTTACATTAACACGCGGTTTCACACTCCGGAGCTAACCAGCGCCGGCCCCGCCCAGCCCTGCGCGGGCGGGGGGCGGGAGCGCAGAGCCGGCGGGGGACGTGGGTCTGGGCGGTAGCAGAGGGGAAGCGGGGAAGCGTGCGCCAGCCAATCGCGTGCGCCGTGCCCAACGTGGGGTGCTTACGCAACGCCTCCCCGAAGCCAACGGCAGCGCAACACTGGACGGGCCGTCCTCCCCCTCCTCTCCCACCCCACTCGCTTCCATCTCCACCGTCTCCCCCGTCTCCCCTCCCACACCCCCCACCCCTCCTCCGCCAGCCGCGTCCTCCCGGGCTCGGTGAGGAACTGTTCCTGGAGGAGCCGCGGGACGCCGAAACCAGCCAATAGGAAGAGGCGAGACGCGGAGTTTGGCACTGTGGATGGGAAGGTCGGTGGAAAGGAGAGCGGCGGGGCCGGGCTGTCAATCAAAGTAACGTGGGGCCGGCGAGGGTGCGCGCGGGAGCGCGCGAGCGGGAGGGACCGGCGAGCGTGCAGCCGCGGAAGCTAGGGGCTCGAGTTTGCAAAAATCCTGCCACTTGTTCACTTTTCCCTTTAAAGGAAATCATCAGATCTCCGTGAAAGTAACTCAGAGGAGACTAACCGCGTAGTTTCTTATGGGGGGGGGCGGGGGGTTGGTAGTTCGAGCCAAATGCGTCTTTCGGTGCTTGCCCCTTGTTTGATGCTTCTCTTTTGAAAGTGAAGTCACATTCAAAAATTTCTCTGAGGATTGTTTTTCCTTGAGCTGCCTTTTCGTGAGAAGGGTTGGACTGTGCACTTGGTGGAAAATGCGGCAGCGCATTGGTTGGCGTACGTACACCGGCCGTCTAAGATTAGGCTTTTAATGCTCACGCCCCCCTTTGCACCCAAGGTGGTAGGGATTGGCTTTTATTGGAGCATTTTTTTTAAAGATTTTATTTATTTATTTGAGAGAGAGAGAATGAGAGAGAGAGAACACATGAGAGGGGGGAGGGTCAGAGGGAGAAGCAGACTCCCTGCTGAGCAGGGAGCCCGATGCGGGACTCGATCCCAGGACTCCAGGATCATGACCTGAGCCGAAGGCAGTCGCTTAACCAACTGAGCCACCCAGGCGCCCTTATTGGAGCATTTTAAACGACTTTGCAAAAAGGTCGGCCTGCCTTCGCTTGGCGGGAAGGATACCCTAAGGTGCTCCCAGGGTAAGGCACGCACGTCCCAGTCGCAGATGCGAGGCTTTTGCCCGTGGCTCGAAATCTCTGGTCCGTCCTTGTCTTCGACTTCGCTGTCGAAGGGGTCTGGGGTAGGGAGTCGCTGAGAGTTTTAGGGGCCTCTCAGCAACATGACCGAGTCTGTTTCCAATTACTAAAAACAGAGGGAGACAATGGGATAAACCAGCTTGGAGACCTGGAACCTGTCTTGCCCGCCCTTACGCCATACTTCGGGGGGTACCCCAGGGCTGAGCTGCGTGAGGAGCTAAATGGGAAGCGTTGGGTACATGACGTAGCTAAAATTCTTGTGAGTGGAACTTGACCTAAAAGGTATTTTGAAATTTTAAATAAATGGGGCATACTTGGTAAATCTCCAGTTTTTGTGTATTTCTCCAAATAGACCACATAGCAGAACACCTTCAGTGTTGCCGCATTTATACTTTTGTTGAAAGAACAGTTAGGTTGAGCTATTTCCATACGATTGGTGAGTGAATAATGCTGTTGTAGCCCAATGGTGTTGAGTTCTTCCGTAAGAAAGACATCTTTGACAAACACTCATCCTACGTTGGAAGATACTTAACAAGTTTTGGGTATTAATAACCCTCACGTTCTCATTATTTTATTTTCAAGGGACTTATGGAAAGGCATTTATTTAAAGAGAAATACATTTTATTCGAAGATTTGCTTTCTCAGAGACCTTTTTCTTGAAATATTAAAAGAATCATTTTAGATAATACATTTCACTGTTGAGGTTGTTTTTAAATATGCATGATATTGATTTGTCTATAATTGCATCAATCCCAAATATCAATTATAAATGAAAAATTAAAGGAGTCATTTTAGCCAGCGTGTACAAGGCCACAGAAACAAGTTCGGCATGTGGTTTTGCAGTGTTCTCATTAAGTGGGGTTGGGGAGGGGGTTATAGTATTCCTTTTGCTAACATGAAGAATGAAAAGGAAGCAAGCACTGTCCCTCTTTCCTAAGTTGAATTGAGTGATGACTGGAGCTGGCTTTTTCCACATAGAGGACTTTTTGGAATAGTATGATTCATGGGCAACTAAGTTTTTTGTCCTTTGGCAACCTGCGTTCCTTGAAATCTTCATCTAGTGACTGGGCCCTGTGTGTCAGTCTGTGGTCAGTTCATCCCATAATCAGCTCCAGGACTGTGTAGAAGGAACTTGGATGCCACAAATAAGCCTGTGCATGCTGTGTCAGCTGGGGCAACTGACACTTCTCCCTGGCTTACCCAAGCTTTAGTTTGATTTACTGGCACACACTGGTAATTGGGTTTAAACAGAGAAATTAAAACGGTATATTTTGAGAAAGGAGCCTTCTAAATTTCTTATAATGTAGTATCTGGAGAAAAGAAGGAGTAATGATTTTAAAATTGGAAGACCTTTAATTGTGTGCATAAAGATGGTTGGTTTTCGAGTGCATCCCATCCTCCTTGACAGAGGGAGAAGGCTGGGCCCCTTTTCAAGGTCATATTTTCTCTGTGATTCTCATGCTGTAATAATTATACGACAAAACTCTCATCAAACTGCATTACAAATGATGGTGTTTAAACAATCAAGTAGCTTTAATCTTATGTTTTAAATAAATATGTGCAGATTGTCTACAGCCTGTTTAAAAAAAAATAATCCTACTCATGAAATCTATCATTTTAGTCTTCTATTTAAAGTCTGTTAACCATAATCTTTTTTACCTTTAACATATTCATATGTTGATGATGTTTTTCCATGAAATGATATTAAGTACTCCACTTCCATAGAAAATTATCTCTGAAAAAAACAATCCCCTCTTTATCCTCTGCAAAGAAACAAGAAGATTGCGAGATTGTTTATCTGTGATGCATATGGGTCTATTTCCATTCATTTGTTGCTGACTATCAAATTTTCAACTCAACCAATGGCATAAGTCACTACAAAAACTAGATGTTATATATCGTATAGGTTCTAGACATAATAGAAAAAGCTATGGATGCTGGTCATGGAAATTATGCATTTTTTTTTTATTTTATTTTTTTTAAAGATTTTATTTATTTATTTGAGAGAGAGAGAATGAGAGACAGCACGAGAGGGAAGAGGATCAGAGGGAGAAGCAGACCTCCAGCCGAGCAGGGAGCCCGATGCGGGACTCCATCCCGGGACTCCAGGATCATGACCTGAGCTGAAGGCAGTTGCTTAACCAACTGAGCCACCCAGGCGCCCAATTATGCAACTTTTAAATCTATTACTTTTTAATTTGAAATGAGTATGTCAATTTCTGAAGATCACTTGTTATTTTCTCTTCCTTTTAGCTGTGAGTTATTGCTTATACATTTTATCATTTGACTTTTTTTTTAACTGAGAGTTTTATTAAACCCATGAATGTAGGGTCCAGAAGAATTTTCCCAGCATTGCTTTATAACCTTTTCCCCCAGACCTTTACCAAAGGAAAGAGCAGGATGGGTGTGGGGCATGGAGGAGAGAAAGCAAAGAAAGAAAAAAAAAATCAGTAGCAGATCCATGCAGCAGTAAAACCTCAAATAAAATCACATCCAAAGAATCTCTTGCGGTTTCACACAATATGGTAAAATTAGAGATTGCAGGAAACCAACTAAATTAAACTGGGAGCATTTGAAGAGAAACGAGTAGAGTTTATGAAAATGACACATTGACTGACCAGTATGGTTTTTTATCAACAATTTCTTTGTTAAGATGCAGATCAAAGGAACCTGCATATGTTTTCATTTTGTTCTAACTAGAAAATTACATCCAGATGTTTAATAGGCATTTGGTTGGTTTTTCAGCATTGATTAGATATGTTGGTTCTGTTTGCTTACAAGTGTAGCCGGATCATTAGCTAATGCAAAGAAATGTTTGCTGTGAGTTGCTAATTAGGGCTTTTGGAAACCCTCCATGCTCAAGAACAATTTGTACAGTGGCCAGATGAACTTGAGGGACTTGAGGAAGTTGTTTTCCCTTCTCTGTTAGGGTGGGGAGAAGCAGACAGCCCCATTCCCTAATCTCCCTTTGCCTACGGGGATTGGGATGCTATCCCTGAGGATTAGAGTGCAAATAAATTAGGAAGAGACCACACAGGCACTCCCAAACACAGAGATGAATGTGCCTTTTCTGGAACAACCACCATGTTGGGGGGGTGGGGTGTGTGCGGGAAGCTAACATCTAAAATGCTGAACAGTAACATGTGGAAGATGCTCGGTGCTAATGTTATCAAATACACAGCCTTTTTAAGTATACTTTAGAGACAGATGGGAAAGCCCTTTATGATAAACGAGTGTACTTGAATTCATTACTGTAGTACTTATAATTAAAAATGTCTCCTTTGCAATTTCAGTACTTCTGCAGGGTACAAGAGACCAAGCTTGGGAAGGGGAAGGCTGGGGCTAGTGAAAGGGACGGAGGGAGTGGAATTTTGGATCTGAGGATGAGCCTGGGAGGAAATGCAGTGTTTACTTTCACAGCCACTCATTTGTTTACCTTGTTAAAGCCCCAAAACTTGTAGGAGATTAGCCATTCACATGGTATTCAAATAAAGTGTTTGAGAATTTGAGGCACCAGGCGGATACACTTCTTAGCTGGCCAATCACGTTTTGTAAAAACACTTGGCCTGCAGACGAACACCACCTCGGTGGAGGCTGCACTTTTGTTTATTTAAGTCTGTATTTCTAGAGAGGTACCAGTCCAAAATAGCCTGTGTCCATAAGCTATCAGAGAAGTGCAGTCACAAATGCCACTGGAACATTTTCTCCCACATATTAATGCCCCCTTCTAGGCCTGTTTAGATCTTATGCACATGGATGGCACACTCCTATGCGTTCATGTAGATTCATGATTAGTTTTCCTTGAAATGGTTCAAGCAGAGGGCCTATCTGTCAGAGCTCTCCAAGTCCTTGGGGAGCTGCCCTTGAAATGCAAAGACAGTATTTTGGGGCAAGATCAGACATTTCCTGGAGCTCAGAGCATAACATACCAGTGTGTCTCAGTGAAGTTAGCAAGCCTCTGCCTTTTTTTAACCCATTCTAAAGTCTGATAAAAGTTGAGATAGTAACATTTTTTTTGTTATTCTTTCAGTTTAGCATTTAGCTCAACAGAAGCCAAAGTCATTTGGTAGGCAAAAGGAAGTTAAAGGAAGCACCTTTGCTGGTCCTTCCTACATGTTCACATAAAACAGAGCTGACCTTGACCCCTGAATGCTGTCTGGGATGGCCCACCTTGCTGCAGACCCTGGACTTGCTAGATCAACATTAAAACAGGACACCTCTCCTTTGACCTTAAAAGCTTTTGTTTTGGCAATATCATTTAAGTACCTTTTCTTCTTGAAACTAGTAATTGCTTTGAAGAGTTGAAGCTGGAGTTCAGCTTAGCTGTGATCTCTTTGTTCCTCATGGTTGAAGGCAGGTCTCTGGGAATAGATAAGGAGCTAGAACGCTAGGCAGTATTCCAGTTGTCTTTTTAGTCTCTATTCTAGGCCTAGATGAACCAGTCAAATGACATAAATACAGAACGTTAGGACATTTCACAAGACAGCTGGCCTGTGCTCTTTAAAAAGTCAATGTTAGGGCTACCTGGCTGGCTCAGTCATTAGAGAATGCAACTCTAAATCTCAGGGTCTTGAGTTCAAGCCCCAAGTTCACTGTGGAGCCTACTTTAAAATAAACAAACAGGCGCCTGGGTGGCTCAGTTGGTTAAGCAACTCCAGGTCATGATCCTGGAGTCCCGGGATCGAGTTCCACATCGGGCTCCCTGTTCAGTTGGGGGTCTGCTTCTCCCTCTGACCCTCTTCCCTCTCGTGCTGTCTCTCATTCTCTCTCTCAAATAAATAAATAAAATCTTTAAAAAAATAAAATAAAATAAAATAAATAAATAAAAATAAAAAGCCCGAGTTACGGGTATGGGGAAGGGAATAGGGAGGACTGTTCCCTAAAAACAAAGGCATATGATGGACATGTAATATGTGAATCTTTATTGGCTCCTTGTTTAAAAACAAAACAAAACAAAAAAACCAGAAAAACAAAAAACCCCAACAACTATGAACGACTTTCTTGGGCAATTTGAATGTGGACTAGATATTAGGTAATATGGAATCATGGTTAATTTTCTTGATGTGAGAAAATTGTGGTTGTGTAGGAGGATGTTGTTCTGAGAAGATTCTTGGTAAAGCCTGTAACTTCAAATGATGTCTGTAACCGCAAATAAAAAATGTGTGTGCAGAAAGAGAAAGCAAATTTGCTGAAGGGTCTACCGTCACAGAATTTAGGGATAGAATCTGTCACTACTCCTTTTAGTATTTCAACTTTCCTGTATGTTTGAAATTTTTCATGATAGAAAGTGGGAAAACCATTTCAGGGATAGTGTTACATCTTTTTCATGTGCCAAAATGGAAATTTCCTTTATAGTTAAAAGATTGTTTCATGATGTTTCTAGTTTTAAAAAGTATGAAAAAAATGGTGTTGTGTTTGTTTATTTTTTTCTCTGATCATGGAAAAGTTGTCTGACTAATAACCAAAGGATTACCCACTCTGCTCAGGTTCTCTTAGTTCTTTTATTTTTTATGTTATTTTTGTTTGTTTTCCCTGCAGTCTTAAATGACCCTTAGTTATCAAGTAATATTAAATGGAAATCTTTAAATAAATTAACACATTACATTAGCAATCCTCTGATGCATCGTTTTTTGGGCCATCAACCTCAGAATTACCAGAAAATCTACTATAAAACAAAAAACAAAACTTTATATATTAAAAATAAGGTAGCAGCAAATAAATTTTAATTTCTTAATTCCCATTATAAATAGTGGTTCTACTGGCCTTTTCATTGCTTGAGCCTCACAGTGAAATTTATAAATTGTTGGTTTAATTTTGGAATTTCCTTAATATTTTGAAATACAATGCTGAAACAGATGATTGCTCTGCATACTAAGCTTTGAATATTAATCTTGAAAGAAATGAAAATAGCACTAAATCTCGGACACTGGTGTTATGCTCATCTAGAATCACAGAGGCACATATTTATGATGTGCTAATAAATAAGTAGTTTCCCCAAAAAGTCGTGAAAAGTGACAAGGCATAATCTAAGAGTTGATAGTTGGAAGGTCCCATCTATCTTTTCTTTTTCTTTCATTGTAGCTGTTTCGCGTGTTTTTTGTTTTTCCTATCACCATTATGTTTATTGAAAGGAAAAATTTCTGTGACAGTGGTAAGCAGATTCGGGTTCTGTGTGAACAGATTAAATCCACAACTTTCAGCGAAAAACTTGAGTACCTTACAGGGAGGCGAATAGGAAGATACAGGGCAACCGGGACTTTTCACATACTGACTAATCCGTCCATCCAATATTTCTAGCCACCATCCACCTAAGCAAGATTGTGTAAAATGAAAATGATAAAAATTAACAGCTTCACCCTGCAGAAAAAGCCCCCAGGGGACAGAGTTCCCATTCTGCTTTCCCCCATTAACAGCCTCCACACTTCAGAAGAACTGGCAAGCTACAATTGGCACTTGAAAAAAGTGTTACAAAACACTGACAAGTATTAGAGGAATGTTGATTAATGTAAACAGCCTGCCTCAAGGAATCATACCTTTCTTAGGAAAACTGGTTTTCCAATTAGCATTTCTATGGAGACCGGTATCTCCAGGTAACTCCGGGGAAGGTTTCAAGAAGTTATTTGCCTTGTTGGTGAGAGGGGGTGTCGTCATATTTACATCTTTAATTTATGAAAACTCAGAAAAAGCAGTTGATAGGTTAAAAAGTCAACGGACCTTAAAAAGGAAGGAAATTCTGACACGTGCTACAACGTGGACCAGCCTGTAGGGCATTATGCTCAGTGGAATAAGCCAGACACAGACAAATACTATATGATTCCATTTAGAGGAGGCACACAGAGAAAGCAAATTTGTTAACAGTAAGTCAAGTTGCCAGGGGCTGGGGAGGGGAGGGAATGGGGGAGTTATTGCCTAATAGGTACAGAGTCTCGGTCTTGCAAGATGTCCTCTGGATGGACGGTGGTGATGGCACCACAACCATGTGAATGTACTTAATGCCACTGAACTGTGCTTAAAAAGTGTGAAGGGGCGCCTGGGTGGCTCAGTTGGTTAAGCATCCAACTCCTGATCTCGGCTCAGGTCTTGATCTCAGGGTTGTGAGTTCGAGCCCCACATTGGGCTCCATGCTGGGTGTGTAGAGCCTACTTAAAAAGAGTTTTTCTTTTTTTATTTAATTTAAAAAATGGTTAAGATGATACATTTTATGTTATGTGTATGTTACCAGTCTCTTTAAGTCAATAGGATTCCTTTCTTTGGTCATGCACCAGTTTCACAGTGGATTCTCATCCTGTTATTTTCCTAAATTTTTGGGTATCCTTGCTTATTGAGCACTTACTATGTGTCAGACATTCTTCTAAGTGCTTTATTTGTTTGTATCACCTCCTTTAACCCTCACATCATTTCTATTAGGTAAGTACCATTATCATCCATGTTTTATTGACAAGAAACCTGAAGCCCAGTACTTTCCCAGAGTCGCAGTTGGGAGGGCTGGTTTTGAACCCCAGCACTTGGGAGAGCTCACTAGGAGCCACGTCCCACAGCTGAGTACTTAGGTACCATTTCTCACTCTCCTCTCATGGATTACATCCCTCATTGACCTACTGATAAAAAAACGTTTATATGTATTTTGCCCACAAGTTTGGTAGGATTTCCTCAGCACTTTGGAGGTAGGGTTGATGCTTTAAGAATTTATATCCCTGCAAACAGAGCTCACAGCTGCCTCAGGGCTCTGGAATTGTGCCCACCAGCAGGGAAACACAGCCACTTTCAGTCGTGTGCTTTCTGGCAGCACCCAGTCCATACCCCAGATTGCAAAAGCAGCAGCAGAGGAATGAGGGAGACCGTGAGTCCTAACTCGATTAGGACATCAGGGCAAATTGTGTTTATTTACAGCTTCACAAATGATAACATTTTTAATTTTTTTTTTAATTTTTTATTCTTATGTTAATCCCCATACATTACATCATTAGTTTTAGATGAAGTGTTCCATGATTCATTGTTTGTGCATAACACCCAGTGCTCCATGCAGAATGTGCCCTCCTCAATACCCACCACCAGGCTAACCCATCCTCCCACCCCCCTCCCCTCTAGAACCCTGTTTGTTTTTCAGAGTCCATCGTCTCTCATGGTTCGTCTCCCCCTCCGATTTCCCCCGCTTCATTCTTCCCCTCCCGCTACCTTCCTCTTCTTCTTTTTTTTTTTTCTCAACATATATTGCATTATTTGTTTCAGAGGTACAGATCTGAGATTCAACAGTCTTGCACAATTCACAGCGCTTACCAGAGCACATACCCTCCCCAGTGTCTATCACCCAGTCACCCCATCCCTCCCACCCCACCCCCACTCCAACAACCCTCAGTTTGATTCCTGCGATTAAGAATTCCTCATATCAGTGAGATCATATGATACATGTCTTTCTCTTTTTGACTTATTTCACTCAACATAATACCCTCCAGTTCCATCCACGTCGTTGCAAATGGCAAGATCTCATTCCTTTTGATGGCCGCATAATATTCCATTGTATATATATACCACATCTTCTTTATCCATTCATCTGTCGATGGACATCTTGGCTCTTTCCACAGTTTGGCTATTGTGGACATTGCTGCTATAAACATCGGGGTGCACGTACCCCTTTGGATCCCTACTTTTGTATCTTTGGGGTAAATACCCAGTAGTGCAATTGCTGGATCATAGGGTAGCTCTATTTTCAACTTTTTGAGGAACCTCCATACTGTTTTCCAGAGTGGCTGCACCAGCTTGCATTCCCACCAACAGTGTAGGAGGGTTCCCCTTTCTCCGCATCCCCGCCAACATCTGTCATTTCCTGACTTGTTAATTTTAGCCATTCTGACTGGTGTGAGGTGGTATCTCATTGAGGTTTTGATTTGGATTTCCCTGATGCTGAGCGATATTGAACACTTTTTCATGTGTCTGTTGGACATTTGGATGTCTTTTTTGGAAAAATGTCTGTTCATGTCTTCTGCCCATTTCTTGATTGGATTCTTTGTTCTTTGGGGGTTGAGTTTGATGAGTTCTTTATAGATTTTGGATACTAGCCCTTTATCTGATATGTCATTTGCAAATATCTTCTCCCATTCTGTCCGTTGTCTTTTGGTTTTGTTGACTGTTTCCTTTGCTTTGCAAAAGCTTTTTATCTTGATGAAGTCCCAATAGTTCATTTTTGCCCTTGCTTCCCTTGCCTTTGGCGATGTTTCTAGGAAGAAGTTGCTTCGGCTGAGGTCAAAGAGGTTGCTGCCTGTGTTCTCCTTTAGGATTTGGATGGACTCCTGTCTCACATTGAGGTGTTTCAACCATTTGGAGTCTATTTTTGTGTGTGGTGTAAGGAAATGGTCCAGTTTCATTCTTCTGCATGTGGCTATCCAATTTTCCCAACACCATTTGTTGAAGAGACTTTCTTTGTTCCATTGGACATTCTTTCCTGCTTTGTCAAAGATGAGTTGACCATAGAGTTGAGGGTCCATTTCTGGGCTCTCTATTCTGTTCCATTGATCTATGTGTCTGTTTTTGTGCCAGTACCATGCCGTCTTGATGATGACAGCTTTGTAATAGAGCTTGAAGTCCGGAATTGTGATGCTGCCGGCTTTGCTTTTCTTTTTCAATATTCCTCTGGCTATGCGGGGTCTTTTCTGGTTCCATACAAATTTTAGGATTATTTGTTCCATTTCTTTGAAAAAAGTGGATGGTATTTTGATGGGGATTGCATTGAATGTGTAGATTGCTCTAGGTAGCATTGACATCTTCACAATATTTGTTCTTCCAATCCATGAGCATGGAACGTTTTTCCATTTCTTTGTGTCTTCCTCAATTTCTTTCATGAGTATTTTATAGTTTTCTGAGTATAGATCTTTTGTCTCTTTGGTTAGATTTATTCCTAGGTATCTTATGGTTTTGGGTGCAATTGTAAAAGGGATGGACTCCTTAATTTCTCTTTCTTCTGTCTTGTTGTAGGTGTATAGGAAAGCCACTGACTTCTGTGCATTGATTTTATATCCTGCCACTTTACTGAATTCCTGTATGAGTTCTAGCAGTTTTGGGGTGGAGTCTTTTGGGTTTTCCACATAAAGTATCATATCATCTGCAAAGAGTGAGAGTTTGACTTCTTCTTTGCCAATTTGGATGCCTTTGATTTCTTTTTGTTGTCTGATTGCTGTGGCTAGGACTTCCAATACTATGTTGAATAGCAGTGGTGATAGTGGACATCCCTGCCGCGTTCCTGACCTTAGGGGGAAAGCTCTCAGTTTTTCCCCATTGAGAATAATATTTGCTGTAGGTTTTTCATAGATGGCTTTTATGATATTGAGGTATGTACCCTCGATCCCTATACTCTGAAGAGTTTTGATCAAGAAAGGGTGCTGTACTTTGTCAAAAGCTTTTTCTGCATCTATTGAGAGGATCATATGATTCTTGTTCTTTCTTTTGTTAATGTATTGTATCACATTGATTGATTTGCGGATGTTGAACCAACCTTGCAGCCCAGGGATAAATCCCACTTGGTCATGGTGAATAATCCTTTTAATATACTGTTGGATCCTATTGGCTAGTATTTTGGTGAGAATTTTTGCATCCATGTTCATCAGGGATATTGGTCTGTAATTCTCCTTTTTGTTGGGGTCTTTGTCTGGTTTTGGGATCAAGGTAATGCTGGCCTCATAAAATGAGTTTGGAAGTTTTCCTTCCGTTTCTATTTTTTGGAACAGTTTCAGAAGAATAGGTATTAATTCTTCTTGAAAGGTTTGGTAGAATTCCCCTGGGAAGCCATCTGGCCCTGGGCTTTTGTTTTTTGGGAGATTTTTGAAGACTGCTTCAATTTCCTTAGTGGTTATAGGTCTGTTCAGGTTTTCTATTTCATCCTGGTTCAGTTTTGGTAGTTGATACATCTCTAGGAATGCCTCCATCTCTTCCAGGTTATCTAATTTGCTGGCATAGAGTTGCTCATAATATGTTCTTATAATTGTTTGTATTTCTTTGGTGTTGGTTGTGATCTCTCCTCTTTCATTCATGATTTTGTTGATTTGGGTCATTTCTCTTCTCTTTTTGATAAGTCTGGCCAGGGGTTTATCAATTTTGTTAATTCTTTCAAAGAACTAGCTCCTAGTTTCGTTGATCTGTTCTACTGTTCTTTTAGTTTCTATTTCATTGATTTCTGCTCTGATCTTTATGATTTCTCTTCTCCTGCTGGGTTTAGGCTTTATTTGCTGTTCTTTCTCCACCTCCTTTAGGTGTAGGGTTAGGTTGTGTACTTGAGACCTTTCTTGTTTCTTGAGAAAGGCTTGTATTGCTATATACTTTCCTCTTAGGACTGCCTTTGCTGCATCCCAAAGATTTTGAACAGTTGTGTTTTCATTTTCATTGGTTTCCATGTATTTTTTTAATTCTTCTTTAATTTCCTGGTTGACCCATTCATTCTTCAGTAGGATGCTCCTTAGCCTCCATGTATTTGAGTTCTTTCCGACTTTCCTCTTGTGATTGAGTTCTAGTTTCAAAGCACTGTGGTCTGAAAATAGGCAGGGAATGATCCCAATCTTTTGGTACCGGTTGAGACCTGATTTATGACCTAGGATGTGATCTATTCTGGAGAATGTTCCATGGGCACTAGAGAAGAATGTGTATTCCGTTGCTTTGGGGTGGAATGTTCTGAATAGGTCTGTGAAGTCCATTTGGTCCAGTGTGTCATTTAAAGTCTTTATTTCCTTGTTGATCTTTTGCTTAGACGATCTGTCCATTTCAGTGAGGGGGATGTTAAAGTCCCCCACTATTATTGTATTGTTGTCGATGTGTTTCTTTGCTTTTGTTATTAATTGCCTTATATAATTGGCTGCTCCCATGTTAGGGGCATAGATATTTACAATTGTTAGATCTTCTTGTTGGATAGATCCTTTAAGTATGATATAGTGTCCTTCCTCATCTCTTATTACAGTCTTTGGTTTAAAATCTACTTTGTCTGATATAAGGATTGCCACCCCAGCTTTCTTTTGGTGTCCATTAGCATGGTAAATGGTTTTCCACCCCCTCACTTTCAATCTGGGGGTGTCTTTGGTTCTAAAATGAGTCTCTTGCAGACAGCATATCGATGGGTCTTGTTTTTTAATCCAGTCTGTTAGCCTGTGTCTTTTGATTGGGGCATTTAGCCCATTTACATTCAGGGTAACTATTGAAAGATAGGAATTTAGTGCCATTGTATTGCCTGTAAGGTGACTGTTACCGTATATTGTCTGTGTTCCTTTCTGGTCTATGTTGCTTTTAGGGTCTCTCTTTGCTTAGAGGACCCCTTTCAAGATTTCCTGTAGGGCTGGTTTTGTGTTTGCAAATTCCTTTAGTTTTTGTTTGTCCTGGAAGCTTTTTATCTCTCCTTCAATTTTCAATGACAGCCTAGCTGGATAGAGTATTCTTGGCTGCATATTTTTCTCATTTAGTGCTCTGAATATATCCTTCCAGTCCTTTCTGGCCTGCCAGGTCTCTGTGGATAGGTCTGTTGCCCATCTAATGTTTCTACCATTGTAGGTTACATATCTCTTCTCCCGAGCTGCTTTCAGGATTTTCTCTTTGTCTATGAGACTCGTAAGTTTTACTATTAGATGTCGGGGAGTTGACCTATTTTTATTGATTTTGAGAGGGTTTCTCTGTGCTTCCTGGATTTTCATGCCTGTTTCCTTCCCCAAATTAGGGAAGTTCTCTGCTATAATTTGCTCCATTATACCTTCTGGCCCTCTCTCTCTTTCTTCTTCTTCTGGGATCCTAATTATTCTAATGTTGTTTCGTCTTATGGTATCGCTTATCTCTCGAATTCTGCCCTCGTGATCCAGTAGTTGTTTATCTCTCTTTTTCTCAGCTTCTTTATTTTCCATCATTTCATCTTCTATATTACTGATTCTCTCTTCTGCCTCATTTATTCTAGCAGTTAGTGCCCCCATTTTTGATTGCACCTCATTAATAGCCTTTTTGATTTCTACTTGGTTGGATTTTAGCTCTTTTACTTCTCCAGAAAGGGTTTCTCTAATAACTTCCATATTTTTTTCAAGCCCAGCTAGTATCTTTAAAGTGATGATTCTGAACTCTAGATCTGACACCGTACTAATGTCCGTATTGAGTAGTTCCCTGGCAGTTGGTACTACCTCTTGTTCTTTTTGTTGAGGTGATTTTTTCCGTCTCGTCATTTTGTGCAGAGGAGAATAGATTAATGAGAGAACAAAATGCTAGCAGAGTAACCACGTCCCCAGAAAATATACTCTAAACAAATCAGAAAAGACCTGAAGCAGTGGGATAAGAAAGGGAAAGAGAGAGAAAAAAAAAAAGATAAAAACAAAAACAAACAAAACAGAACAACAACAACAAAAGGAAAACCAGAATGTGATCAAATATGATCTATATGGTATATAGATCAGTGCCACACACTAGATTTGGGGTGTATTTTGGTCTTTTAGGAGAAAGTGCCTCCCAAAATTTTAAAGAAAGAAAAACTTATATATGTACAAAAATAAGGGTTGATATGATGAAGGGATGGAATATGACTGTAAAAATGGAAATTATAAAAAATGTTATAAAAGGAATTGATAAGAAGTTGTTTGAAAAAAGAAAGAAGAGGATTTAAAAAAAGAAAAGAGAAGAAGAGACAGAAAAAAGGGGAGAGGATGTGATCAGTCAGGGGAATAGAAAGCACCATATACTAGAGATTTAGGGTATATTTTAATCTGTTAGAAGAAACTATCTCAAAATTTTAAAGAGAGAACAACTTATATATATAAGCCAAAAATATGGGTAACTACTATGAAGGGATAGAATATGACTGTAAAAATGAAAAATAAAAAAAAATTTTTTTTTTTAAAAAGGGATTGATAAGATGTTGGTTGAAAAAGGGAAAAAGAAAAATTCAAAAAGAAATAATAAGACAAAAAGACAGTTAAAAAAAATTAACTTTAAAAGACTAAAGAATCATGGTAAAAAAGCCGTGAATTCTATGTGCAGTATTCCCCTAGCGCTGGAGTTCTGCCGTTCTCATTGATCGGTAAACTTGGTCTTGGCTGGCTGTTCTCGCTGATCTTCTGGGGAGAGGCCTGTTGCCGTGGTTTCCAAATGTCTTTGCCGGAGGCGGAAGTGCCCCGCCCTTGCCCCCTCCCGGCTAAGTAATCCGCTCGGGTTTGCTCTCCGGGGCTTTTGTTCCCTGCGAGCTTTCCGTACAGCTTTGGAGGCAGAGAGTGAAAATGGCGGCCTCCCAATCTCCGCCCCGGAGGACCCGAGAACTCGGGGCCCGCTCCTCAGTGAGCCCCCAGAGAAAAGCCGCCAGTCACTCCCGTCTCCCCGCTCTCCGGCCGCACTCCGTGCTCACCCGGACTGTGACCCCGCGCCTCTATCTCTGGCACCCGACCCCGGGTGGAGTCTCCAAACCCAGCAGATCCCCACAGTGCGCTCCCGCGCGGCTCCTCCCAGGGAAGGAAGGTGAGTCTCCCCGGATCTGCCGCTTGTGGGGTCCCTGCTTCCAGGAAGTGGTTGCTTTTCTGATGAGAGAGTTGTTGCTCTTCTTTTCTTTGATCTCCTGTTGAGTTTGTAGGTGTTCAGAATGGTTTGATCCCTATCCAGCTGAATTCCTGAGAGGAGACGAAATCCAGGTCTCCTACTCCTCCGCCATCTTGCTCCGCCCACAAATGATAACATTTTTAAAAATAAAAATACAAAATGGGCGGGGGGCATAGGTAGTTCTGTGATTAATAGTGGTTTGAAATGTCCTGGTAACAGTAGACATGTAGTCAGGGCCCTGATAACACGTCTGGAAACATTTGGCCTGTTGAATGTGAATGGATTTATTCCTAGCCTCCAAAGCCCTCTTAAAATCAATGGCTTTCAAGGATCTTTGACCAGGACCGTAGTAAGAAACACATTTTTTTAAATCTCAGTCTAGTTCTCGGTCTTTCACACATGCACATGCACGCACACACAGGTCACAAGCACACTTTGCAACACCTCATTTAAAAACATTGCTTTCAATTATGCAGTCATACTAGTGAGGGTTCTCCAGAGAAACAGAACCAGTAGGGGACTGAAGTTAGGAACTGGCCGAGAAGTCCCACCATCTGCCATCGGCAAATTAGAGAACCAAGATAGCCAGTGGTATAATCCAGTTCATGTATAAAGGCCTGAGAAGAGAGGGACCACTGGTATAAAGTTTTGGAGTCTGGAGGCAAGAGGACCAGGAGCTTCACATCCCAGCTCAAGAAAAGAGGAAAGTTTGCTGTTCCTCCACCTTTTTGTTTTATTCGGGGGGCCCCTAATGGATTAGCTAACGCTCACTTGCAGTCGTGAGGCCCACTGAACACCTGAAACTGATATGCTACATGTTAATTATGTCTCAATTATAAAAAGGCCTAGTGCCCTTTTCATAATGAAAAGGACCAGCAAAAAAAAAAAAAAAAAAAGCTAATCTCCGGAAACACATCCACATACACACCTAGAAATCATGTTTTACCAGCTATCTGAGCATCCCTTAGCCCAGTCAAATTGACATAAAGTGAACCATCCCAGCTATACAATTTTTAAATTTGATTAACACCTCTGGCTTACAGAAAGTCGTGAACCCCAAAACTATAATCAATGACATTAGGACAGATTGTTTCTTTCCTTTACACTTTTTCCAACAATAAATCATAATCCCTGCCTTTAAGTCAGTCATAGTTCCAAATCAGTAGGATTCAAAGCTCTTCAGGGAATTTCCTGCATATCCTTTTGTCACCCCCTGCTCTGCTGGCCCTTTTCTGCCTCCTCCCCTCCCCTCTCTGCATCCCCATCCCAGCATCCACATCCCAGGGTACCCCTCACCCATCTCCCTGCCCACACACACCCCCAAGCCTAGAAACAAAAACAAAAACATAAAAAGAGAGTATCAGGCTCAGAGACAGAGGGTCCTAAAATGGAATTCCTATCTGCTTCTTACTATATGAACTTGGGCAAACCACTTGCCCTCTCTGGGCCAGTTTCCTCACTTATAAAATCAGGATGATAGCAATGGGTTTCTCATGGTGGTTGCTAGACTGAATGAGATGAGCTGAGCTAACAGTATACTCCTTAACACGGTGGTTGGCCCTAACCGCCTGGTTCCCTTTCCCTTTTTTTTGCCTGGGACTTAATGAAGACCCTTCCCCTAGCAGCTGGGGGAGTACCATCCTGCTACGATGCAGCCTGGAAAATCACAGAGCAGCATGGATTCCCAAGGGGTTTTCTGTGGGACTCTAGTCTGGGTCTGCTCATGGCCCAGTCCTCTGGGGCTCAAGAAGTACATCATCATGGTGTTTCTTGGGGACAGGATAAGTGGATCTCAGGGAAAGGCAGGAGCCACTGACCTTGAATGCCCTCCCCCTCACCCCCCTACCACTACATTCATAGGCTGTTTCATACTCAAGAAGAAATAACACTAATACACATATCTTTTTGGAAGTTAAAAATGGAATTTGAGGTGGGAGGGCTTTGAAAAATAATGAACAACAGTTCATCACAACATACGACGGTTGCTTTTGGTGGCTAAATGACCCGGGCTGCCCCTTTAGATAATATAATAAGAAAAAAACGTGGCTAACCAGTGAGAGCTTAATGGAATTAGGTCTCACATATGCTCCTCTTGAATGTCACACCATCTCACCCAACAAATATGAAGTTGTGCGTTGGAAAGACCTTGAGAAACACATATAGAAATTAGGAAGTCATTTAGATATTAATGGAACTTTTTTTAGGAGTGTGGTCTGGTCTAGGATTATTTTTGAACTGGGAACTTTCACTTTCCTCCCAGAGACTTTCCTTTCACATCATCTATTTTATTAGCAATGGCCAAGGTCTCTCAAATTTGTGAATAAGGTTTAGTGAGAATTGATGAGCCCTGTCTAAGTAAGAATCCTAATGGCCGTGGGTTGCTGTTATATGGTAGAAGTCAAACTCAGTTATCTTTAAATTCAACAATTCTGTGTCTACCAAGAGACTATTTAGGACCTCTTCTATGTGTCTTTCTTCATTTGAAATCTTTCATTTGAAATCAGCATACTTTAGAAAGATGGAAAAAATTGAAATATAAAACCTGTGTTTATGAGAAGAGTGAAAGAAAAGAAGAAGTGGTTTTTCTCTCTAGGTGTGGCTATTTCCAGTCTGGAAAAATTAGACCATCAGGTAAACAGTCTTGGCTACTCAAATTAGGCTTTAAAAAAAAAAAGAGGGAGAGAAAGAGAACCTTATGATTTATAAGACATAGTATATTTAGCATTGCTGTATATGTATACCAATCCTATCGGCTTTCCCTCCCCCATGGCAGCCATTTCAGGAAAAGTTCTGTTTGGGAAGATAGAACAAAGCCTATCTTTATGCTGTGAACAGTACTGAGCTCCCAGGATTGGAGGAGGGGAGATGGAGAAGGAATAATGAACATGCAGAAGGTGGTACTTAGTTCTTTTTAAATTTCACTCAATAAGAATTCCTTCAGTGTCATATGGGGAGGCATATTAAGGATTTGCAATCTGCCAACTGTTATCCAATGTCTTCAAACAGGTCCTTCAAAATATACCCCTCTTTTTCAGTAACTGTGTTCACATAATAATGTTCATTCACAGGCATTAGGATGAGCATGGACTGGAAGGTCCATAACTGCACTGGGCTAGAATTAGGAGATTTTTTTTTTTAAGATTTTTTTATTTATTCATTCGAGACACAGAGATACAGAGAGAGCATGAGCAGGGAGAGGAGCAGAGGGGGGGGAGAAGCAGACTCCCCGCTGAGTAGGGAGCCCGATGTGGGGCTCAATCCCAGGACCCTGGGATCATGACCTGAGCCGAAGGCAGACGCCCAACCATCTGAGCCACCCAGGCACCCCAAATTAGGAGATTCTTTTCTAGGCATGAAGTATTCTCATTTCCATCACCCCTTTGGGTTGCATGTAACAGCCAAGATGGTGGTGGGGAAAGGTATGGGTGGGGAGAGGGTGTTCATTGTGAGTGGAAGAGGTTAAGGCTGAGAATGTTGATTTCCAGCGCAAAAAGAGCCTTCCTTCTATGAACCCTATCATTCACGTTTCTTGAAAAAGAAAGATTCTATCTGATAAGATAGAATACTGTATAGTTCAATAATCTCAACAGATATCCAATAAGAATCTCAAGCTAAATTTAGTTTCACTGAGTTTAGCTCAGTGGTCTATGCAGAAAGCAAAAGCAACAGTTCTTCCATATGTAAAAGGAATCAGTAGGGAAATAGCCTCTTGTTAGGACCCAGAAAAGTGCAAATCATTTACAGTTTGGTAATGATGGCCTCCAGCAAGCCTTTAAAGGGAATGGAACTTCTTTGGTGGAGCAGGGTTTTTTCCCAGCAACAACTCTTAGGGGCTAATGCCCTACTCATAAAGCTCCAGCTATAGACCTCATAGTGTGGGCTTTTGGTCCTTAGGCAGACATTTTCTAGTCCCTTAATTATTTTTTTTTTAAAGATTTTATTTATTTATTTGAGAGAGAGAGAGAGAAACAGCATGAGAGGGGATAGGGTTAGAGGGAGAAGCAGGCTCCCCACCGAGCCGGAGCCCGATGTGGGACTCGATCCCAGGACTCCGGGATCATGACCTGAGCCGAAGGCAGTCGCTTAACCAACTGAGCCACCCAGGCGCCCTCTAGTCCCTTAATTATTATTATTATTTTTTAAAGATTTTATTTTATTTATTTGACAGAGAGAGAGAGACAGCTAGAGAGGGAACACAAGCAGAGGGAGTGGGAGAGGGAGAAGCAGGCTCCCGGCCGAGCAGAGAGCCCGATGCGGGGCTCGATCCCAGGACCCTGGGATCATGACCTGAGCCGAAGGCAGACGCTTAACGACTGAGCCACCCAGGCGCCCCTGGTCCCTTAAGTATTAAGACTTAGCTGCCCCACGTCTCATTTTGGGGGTGGTTAATGGAAGTTAAAAATTTTGAAGCATAATCCATTCCAAGTAACAAGTTATTAACCAATATGTTTATTTAGATAGACACTAAAAATACAGTTCTCTTCTAGCCATTGAAGACATAAGGAGCTATATAAAAGTCAATTCTTCTTTCAGAGAGTGTATAACTGGGAAATAAAAACTAATATTTTAAATGATGAGTAATAATAAGAATAAGAATAAGAATAAGAAACTCTGTAAGATAGTACATGCTAAGGGTCAGATGAGTGTTACAGTCAGTGAGCCCTGTACCTGGAGATGACATGAAGGCCTTCAGTACCTCATGTTGGGGACCCAGATTCTCTCAGCTAGCACTGAACCTTTGCCTCTTGGTAGGGCAAAACCAAATACTGACATATTTCATTCTCTCATACAAATTAAGGCTAATTTTACTAGCAGAAAATAACTCTTATATTTATGCAATCTAGAATAGAAACAATTGGGTACATCTTCATGAAAAATAATCTGGCTATTCAGCTATGCCTGGGCGACTCTTTCTGAGCATTTCCAATAATACTTGTTTTCTACTCATTAATTCTTTCCAAATGCTCACTTAGCACTAAAGGTGTAAAAACTAATGGGATGAAAATTTAAGTTAAAAAATTCTATCCATTAACTTAACTTGGGCTGCAGTTGGTGGAGAGAGGGCCCGGGAAGACTGTCACTACTCTATTGTAGCAATCAATTTCTTTGGCTCAGCTCCTGAAACAGTAGCATCCCCTGAAGCAGAGTTTGGGGACCGCTTTCAAGCTATAGCAGTGGTCAGAGGGAATTTTAGTACCAGCAGGTTGGCAGGTTGAAGGAAGATGCCTTTTGGCACCTTCATGGTCTCCATTACCATCATTACCACCTTCTAACCATTGTTCCTGAGTTCACTGTTCTGAGTACTTTACATATAAATTCATCTATTCCTCACATTGACTCTGAAGTCACTACTGTTAACACCTGATGGTTAATCTTATGCATCATCTTGACTGGGCTAAGGGAGATGCCCAGAGAGCTGGTAAAACATTATTTCTGGGCGTAACTGTGGCAGGATTTCAGGAAGGGATTAGCATTTGAAGCAGACTGAGTAAAGAAGATTGCCCTCACCCGGTGTGAATGGACATCATCCAGTCAGCTCAGGCCTTGAATAGAGTAACAAAGGTAGGACGAAGGGCACATTTGCTGTTCGCTTGATCTGAGACATCCATTCTTTTTTTTTTTTTTTTTTTAAGATTTTATTTATTTATTTGACAGAGAGAGAGACAGCGAGAGCAGGAACACAAGCAGGGGGAGTGGGAGAGGGAGAAGCAGGCTCCCGGCCGAGCAGAGAGCCCGATGTGGGGCTCGATCCCAGGACCCTGGGATCATGACCTGAGCCAAAGGCAGACGCTTAACGACTGAGCCACCCAGGCGCCCTGACACATCCATTCTTACATCCTGCCCTCTTACAGCACTGCTGGTCCTCACACTCCGACTGGGATTTACACCGTCCCCACTCCCACCACCTCTACCATGGTCTCATCCTTGTTCACTCTTTGGCCTTCAGCTGAGAGTTATACCATCAACTCTCTTGGTTCTCAGGCCTTTAGAATCTGACTGAATGACACCACCAGCTTTGGCTTGCAGGCGGCCTTCTCAGCCTCCATAATCACATGAGCCATTTCCTGTAATAATTCTCTCCCTCCCTTCCTCCCCCCATATATCTCCTATTGGTTCTGTTTCTGTAGAGAACCCTGATGAATACATCTCCATTTCACAAGTGGGAAACTGAGCCCCAAATCTCACAGCTAGTGAGTGGCAGAGCCACGTTGCAGTCAGCGTTCTTAGCCTGGATGCCGGCCGCCTCTCAGGTGGATTACTGACCACCCCTTCAGCTAAGGCCAAACCTCTGGGTTTAACTGAAGGAGCTGGACTTAAAGCAGTCCAGTTTGGAGATGTTAGGAGTTTCTGTCACCCAGAAGCATCAGAAGAACCATAAAAGGAAGAGATCTCTCTTGAGCTCACCAACAGCAGCAATATAGGAGTGGTACATTTTGGGGCAGGTACAAGATTTGTTCAGATGATCAATATCTGCTCTGATTCTTCCCTGGCATCTTTTTTTCTTTTTTCTTTTCTTTTCTCTTCTCTTTTTCTTCTCTTTTCCTTTCGTTTCCTTTCCTTTCCTTTCCTTTCTTTTCTTTTTTCTCTTTTCTTTTCTTTTCTTTTCCACTAAGCTTTTTATTTTAATTCCAGTATAGTTAACATACAATGTTATATTCCTGGCATCTTTTTCTTCACTTCTGGCCCTTAAGGAAATCGAGACAGCTTATAGCAAGTGTTGTTCTTTTCAAGGGCCTCATAGTGTCTTTTGGACCTAGTTTGGGTGAGCAAATGTGGGCTTTACCTGAGGCAAGGAAGAGTAAACATGTTTGGAGAGTATGCCTGGTAGTACTTGTAGGAGAGGGAATTCTATCCCCCTCTTGTCACAAATGATAACTCTGAGGGAGTCTAGGAGAAGTCACATTTCTGCCCCCTTTCTATCCTCTTCTTGACTACCTTTCTCTCCATCCTCCATTCCCTCCAATAAGCTAATCTGGGTCACACATTTTTGGTGGATGTTGTTACTGTTCATTAAAGTTCAGAAATCATGCCCATCTTTCTCTTTTTTTCACTGCCATCATGAAAGGCCAGCTTAGACTTCCAGGTGCATTCTGAAGATGCTTAGACTAAGGAGGTAAATGCAAGTGGGAAGCCTTGCTTACAGGTCCTGGCCTTGGCCTCCTCGTCCTCTACATATGTACCAGACATGCACTGATTTGGAGAGGGGGCATGAGTGGAGCTGGTTAGTGCACTTGCCCACCTAGTTCTTTCTTCCCATTTTGGCTCTTGTTCAGAGTGTGTCTGTTCTCTCCATCAGCAAAAATCCCTGGGGAACTAGAGAAGGAAGGGATAGGAGCTGTACTTCAGAACTCTCCTCTGAACTTCTAGCATCAGGAGGACAATGTTAGGCAATGCTACCACTTTAATATTAGCGACTGACACAAGCTGAGGGAGGAGAGGCAAAGATATATGGTCCCAACAGGGCCCACGAATGGACTGGTTGTATCTTTGTCAATATTGAATCAAGAGCCATAAAATATTTCATCTTCTGTAATCCAATAATCTCACTGCTGGAACTGCGTCCCGAGGAAACAGTTCAAAGTTAAGACAAGATAATGGTAGGTATATGGTGCCCAGATCTTAGTTTCTAAATACCATTATCCAATAAAAGACATTAGAGATCCTTGGAGAAATGGCTGATTCAGATCTGGGGCAGGGAAACCTTTTGTTGTTAGTGGATGAGCAGTTTTGAGTGGAGAGGTAGTGAATTGTGCTTTGGATTGAGCTTGAGGTACCTGGGGGATAGACAGCTACAGGTGTTCAGTGGGTACTACCCAGATATGGATGTGGATGTAGTTCTGTATAGACACAGAGATGTAGATATAGACAGATTGCAGACTGGTAAAAGGGCCTGCCCAGTAATTCCTTCATCATTTTGCAGGAAACTTCTCTCAGGTCCTTGGTGAAAATGAATTTTTCTGGGTCCCACCTCAGGGAGCAGAACAACTGCATTTTTATGATATTCCCCAAATCATTTTTTGAAGCATATTTCAGTCTAAGAAATATTTAAAGGATTGTGAATATGCAAGGAGCTATTGTGGGAAATTGAGAAGAGTGAGAGAAGCACAAGAAGTAAGACATAACCCTGGGTGATATAGTGCCTCATGACCAAGAAGCAGAATTTGACTATGGAGCCCTGGCCAATCTTGTTGGGAGGGCAAAAGGGATACTGAAAGCATAAATATAGAAGGGAAAACCATGAAACCAAACAGGAGAAAATATACATAAAATTTTACCCAGTCACAAGGTAGAGACTTTGTAAGCATACAAACAAATGAAGGAAACACAGTATGACTGGTTTTGACTTCGTGAATGTTAAATGCTTCAGCATGTCAAAAAAAAAAAAATCACATACACACAAGATTAAAATGAGAATTGGGGGAAACCCTGCAGCATATATGACCAAGTAAAATCATATCTTTAATATATGGGACTTGTATAATCCATTTAGAAAATTATGAATACCTTAGTAGAAAATGAGCAAATACATGAATAGGCAATTCCCAAAGAAAATATAATTGTCTATATATGAAACAAATGAGTATGAAATACATATTTAAAATGTTTTTTTTTTAAATAGTAGGCTCTACACCCAACATGGGGCTCAAACTCACAACCCCAAGATTAAGAGTTGTGTGCTCTACCAACTGAGCCAACCAGATACCCCTAAAAATGCCATTTTTATTTTTATTATTTTTTAAACACCGTTTTAAAAAATTCCACATATAAGTGAGATCATGCAGTACTTGTTTTTCTCTGACTTATTTCACTTAGCATAATGCCTGAAATGCCACTTTTTAAAAAAGATTTCATTGAGAGAGCGAGCACACACGGGTGGGGGTAGGGGCAGAGAGAGAGGGAGAAGCAGACTTCCCGCTGAGCAGGAAACCCAACTCAGGGACTCAGTCTGCACCATGAGATCACTACCTGAGCCAAAGGCAGACTCTTAACTGACTGAGCCACCCCCATGCCCTCTGAAATGCCACTTTTAATTCTTCAAATTGGCAACTACTTTTGCCAAAAAGTATAGTAATGCTCTGGCATAGAGAATAGGGAATAAGCAAATTCACCCGTTGTTAGTAGAATGCATTTGGTGCAATTTTTCTGAAATGCATTTGGAAGTATATATCAAAAAGAAAATACTCCTGCCCTTCAAAATCAATTCTGCTTCTAGGAATTTCTCTTTTACATTTATGTAAAAAGATGTTCCTTCCAGTATTATTGGTAATATCAACAAGCTGGAAACAACTTAAATATGCAACAGCGGTGATTTGGTTCAATAAATTATGGAAGTCATAAAATGCTGTATTTTCCTTTTTTTTTTTAAGGTTTTATTTATTTATTTTAGAAAGCATGCAAGAGAGCGAGGGGGGAAGGGCAGAGGGAGAGGGAAAGAGAGAATCTCAAGCAGACCCCCTGCTAAACACAGAGCCTGACATGGGGCTCAATCTCACGACCCTGAGATCATGATCTGAGCCAAAACCAAGAGTCAGACGCTTAACTGACTGAGCCACCCAGGTGCCCCATTGCTGTATTTTCTGAAGCTTTTACAAAACATGCTTTAGTAAAAGGATCCCAAACCTGGGTGCCAAGAGGTAACAGAATTGAGTGAGGTAGTCTGGATATAAAGTAGAGACATGGAAAAGAGAAGGATTGTTTCACTTTCCTCTTAACCCTACTATTAATTTTTTTTTTTTTTTTAAGAGTTCAAGTGAAATTAGACATAGTAGCTGCCAGTGTCAGTTGGAGAGCAATAGAGTAGTGGAGACTTCAGTAAAGTAGAGAGCATAGGCCCTGTCTTCACAGGATTAGCTATTCCTCAGCTCCATGTGGTTGACCACTGTGTGAGCCAATCAAACATCTTCATTGGCTATCAATTTACAACACTTGCCTTACAATTTTTATTGGCAAGAAAATATGTATAATTATTAAGTGAAAAAAGTACATAATGCAGTAGTATATGATATTAGTATATCATAGTATGATATTGGATTGGAGAATACTTGTGTGTATTTGTATATGTGTGCATATCTTAATATATGCCCAGAAAAAAAGCCTGGAAGGAAATAAACCAAAATATGGCTTTATGTAGATCTTATGATCAAGGCTGTTTGAATTTTTTTGTTTGCATTTTTAATATTTTTAATATTTTCCATAACAAATGCATATATACTACTTTTTTTTTTTTTAAAGATTTTATTTATTTATTTGAGAGAGAGAGAATGAGAGACAGAGAGCATGAGAGGGAGGAGGGTCAGAGGGAGAAGCAGACTCCCCGCCGAGCAGGGAGCCCGATGCGGGACTCGATCCCTGGACTCCAGGATCATGACCTGAGCCGAAGGCAGTCGCTTAACCAACTGAGCCACCCAGGCGCCCCCATATATACTACTTTTAAAAACAACCAAACAGGGGTGCCTGGCTGGCTCAGTCAGTAGAGCATGTAACTCTTGATCTCAGAGTCATGAATTCAAGCCCCCATGTTGGGCATGAGGCCTACTTAAAAATAAATAAATAAGAATAATAAAAGCAACCAAACAGGGGCACCTGGGTGGCTCAGATGGTTAAGCATCTGTCTTCAGCTCAGGTCATGATCCCAGGGTCCTGGGGTCAAGCCCAAGTCAGGCTCCCTATTCAGTGGGGAGCCTGCTTCTCCCTCTCCCTCTGCTGCTTCCACTGCTTGTGCTCTCTAGCTCTGTCAGATAAATAAATAAAATCTTTAAAAAGTAAAAAAAAATAAATAAAAGCAACCAAACAAATCATCAAAAGATTATTGTGAAAATACCTAGGCTTGAGTGTTTCGTTTTGTTGTGTTTTTCTCTATAGGCTTGAGTTTTTATACCCAAGAGGAATATTCCCGAAAAGCTCAGCTGAAGTCCTATCTCTAGCAGTAATATTGTCACCTCTTGACCTGATAGCCTGGTTATTTATTATTATTATTATTATTATTATTATTACTACTACTACTGCTACTACTTTCTATGTTTTTGCTTACGGGCTTTTGGCAACCTCATCACCATTGCCGAGAAGTTTATGGTAGTGTGAACCAGTGAGAATTTACCTGTTCCAAGTTTTGGGAAAAGTTCTGTTTCTTCATAGTTATGGATGTACACTTAATAAAGACAGCTATAGAAATATATAATATCTACTCAAGACCTTGCAGTGCTATTAGCTTAAATAGCACAAATCCGTGCACTATACTTCAGTTCAAATGTCCTTATAAAATCGGTTATGGAAAAGTTGCTGTTCACACAGGTACATGAGCAATCTTAAACAGTGATAAGTTGGCTCTTTTTCCCTGAGCTTGAGAACAGCGGCCGATTCACACTTTGGAAGTCAGGCCAACAAATCTAGCAAATGCAAATAGAGAGTTGGAAACCTGTGAACGCTTTTATTCCCTTCACAGACTTATATAGCAAAATGGGTTGCTTTGCAATTGTGAAGGGAGAAAAAAAAGAACAGGGAAGCAAAGAAGAAAAGAATGTGTTGGCTTTGTCTGCCAGTAGTTTGAGTAGAGAGTGGTTTTTTGGGTTTTTTTTTTTTTTTTTTTTTTGGATGAAAAGTAGGATCTTAATGGGCGCTCAGTCAGCTCAGTCAGCCTCTGAAAGCTCTTCTTGTCAGCTCCCTGGATAGAAGGACCCATTGTTTTCCAAATCTGAAGTTATCACTCTTCCCTTTATCCTTTCTTTTGGACCTTTTAGTGTGTTTGCTTTATCAGAATATTTTAATCCCTAATGTGGGGACTTGGTGTAATTTATCTCATTAAGCCTCTCCTATTTTCTTCTGTTTACATGACTAATATTATTGTGCTTTATAGACCTTATACCAACAAGCCACTCCTTTGTCCCATTGTTTCGGCTCTCGGGCCAAAAATCAACAAATGAAGTTTTATCTTCCCAATCTTGGGCCTCACCTACTTGTCATTCAGTTTGTATAGATTGCATGAAGAGCATGTTCCTTTGAAAACAATGCAAGGATTCATTTTTATGACCTAAAAACAAACAATTACCGTTCTCAAAAGGTCCTGGCCGTCTCTCTTTATGAGTATAGACTGGCACAGACTCAACTTATGAGGGGAATAAAAGCATATACTTCCTTGTGGGTGGAAAGCCCAAAGTCCCCAACTAATGATGCCCGGCTCCCTAACTTGTATTTCTTTTGTGGTGTATAGAATATCCTAGAAGCAGAGAACCTGAGCACTGGAAGGCATCTAGCGGGGTTATCTTGTCCAAAGCCCTGCCCTTCTCCAAGACCACACCCAAGCCAGACTGAGTCAGACAGAGGAGAATCAGTCTTGAGCCATACAAAGGAGAGCCTTCGCTGAACATGTATTTTGAAATACCATGTCAGAAAATTCCTTTTCTAAAAATCCGGTCTAATAAAGCTTCCCTTGTCATTTTCTCAGTGACTTTTTCTTTTCCAGATTGAAAATAAGTGGGTACTATCTTTAGGGAATCAACAACCATTTAATGCGCAATTATTTCCTAGAAGGCAGCGGGTCTCAAACTTTAGAGACCATCAGAATCACCTGGAGGCTTATTAAAAACATGTATGGGGTGCCTGGATGGCTTAGTCCTTAAGCATCTGCCTTCGGCTCAGGTCATGATCCCCAGGGTCTTGGGATCGAGCCCCACATCGGGCTCCCTGCTTGACGGGAAGCCTGCTTCTCCCTATCACACTCCCCCTGCTTGTGTTCCTTCTCTCGCTGTCTCCCTCTCTGTCAAATAAATAAATAAAAATCTAAAAAAAAAACCCCAAAAAACATAAATTGCTGGATGCCACCCCCCAGAGTGTCTGATTAGGGAGGTGGAGGAAGGCTTGAGAATTTGCATTTCTAACAGGTTCTCAGGTAATGCTGATGCTGTTGGACCAGGGACCCCACTTTGAGAACTGCTGATTCTAGGACCTCTCAAGGAGAAATATGAGAATAATTAGGAGGCAGAAACAAGTAGATTAACAACAAGTTAAGCAAGTTAACCTCCACATGGAAAGTGATGTTAAACAAATTAACCCCTTCGTAGAAAATGCTAAATGCCTATCAGAGAAGTTCTTTGCTGTCACAGAGCTCATAAGCTCAGAGGCCAGTGAGCGAGGCTGGCCATGAATGGGAGTTTAGGATGTTAGCCGTTTACACAGGGAACCGTGTGAATACAGAGGAGGAACACAGCATTCAGGTTAGTAGGAGAATAGGCCTGAAAGGCTCCTTGCAGAACTGGAAGCCTGGGGAGTAATTCCCAGGCTGATTTTTCAGGAAGGGAAGGCATCCAGACAAAAGGGCAGGGGTGGCCTGGCTCTTCCAGCAGAAGGAAAGAGGGAGCAGGGAGTTTTCATGGAGCAGCAAGTCATTCAATTTTCTCAAAGTGGGGGGGGGGGGTGACAAATGAGGTGGTGATGACAGAGCTGGAGAGGTAGGCAGGGGCTAGATCAAGAAGGAACATCAGAGGGGCACCTGGCTGGCAACTCTTCATCTCGGGTTTTTAAGTTCAAGCCCCACGTTGGGTGTAGAGATTACTCAAAAATAAAATCATAAAAAAAAAAAAAGAGGAAGGAATGTCAGAGCAGGTTGCAGGAATTTGGTAATATTCTGAAGATTACTATTTGACGTAGAGTATAAGGACAATTTGATAAGGCTCCATATAAGGGGACATTGGAGATAAAAGAGTAGACAGCTATCTCCAATGCTTGTATTTCCTTTTCTCAAACTAGGACTCCTCTACCCAGTTTACTTTGGTTTTCAGCTGATGTCGGGGCTTGGCTAGCCTTCCAGTCTATGTGTAGACAAAATTCCCTTTCCTTTTAATTTCGATGAGATTTTGGAATTTCATAAAGGGGGTTTGCAAAGACACCAGGCAAACATAAAACCAAAGTGAACAAAGAGAATACAGAAGTTGGGTCTGGAAGTAAACAGACGAAGTTTTTAGCTACGTTGTTTACTAGCAATACTGCCTGGGGCATGTTACTTAAGTCCTTGTGCCGTGGTTTCTGTACTTAAATTGAGACTTAATTCCCTAATAAGATCCATAAGATCTTCTGTGGTCTGGGCCCTACATGCCTTTTTCAGCCTCATCTTAGATTCATCCACTCTTTCTGCTCCAACCAACCACATAAATGATCCTTCAAGCTTGTGTTCGTTGCGCTCCCTTCTACTACAGGGCCATTGCACATACTGATTCCTCTGGAATAGTTCTTGTCTCCCTCTTCAGTAATTTCTGCATTTATTTTTTTTTATTTATTTATTTTTATTTATTTTTTTAAAGATTTTATTTATTTATTTGACAGAGAGAGACACAGTGAGAGAGGGAACACAAGCAGGGGGAGTGGGAGAGGGAGAAGCAGGCTTCCCGCCGAGCAGGGAGCCCGATGTGGGACTCGATCCCAGGACCCTGGGATCATGACCTGAGCCGAAGGCAGACGCTTAACGACTGAGCCACCCAGGCGCCCCAGTAATTTCTGCATTTAGATCTAAGCCAACTCCCTGTAGGAAATCTCTGATCTCCCTGAACTGGTAAACTCCCTCCTATTATTACAGGCTTTTTTGTTATGGGGAACTTTGATGTGATAGCACTTCATGGTTATTATTTGTGAAATTATTTGCTCAGTGTTTGTCTCCTACTAGACCAAGGTTCAGCAAACTATAACCAGCTTTGGCCTGTACCGTGTTTTTGTAAATAAAGTTTTATTGGAACACGAGCAAACCCATTTATTTACATATTACCTATGGCCATTTTTATACAACAATGGCAGAGTGGAGTAGTTTCAGTAGAGACTTTATGACCTAGTAAAATATTTACAGTCTCTTTATAGCAAAAATTTGCCAATTTCTGTACTAGACTATAATCTTTATGAGAGCAGGTACAAGGTCTGCTTTTGCTTATTCACATGTCTTCGGCATCTAGACCAGTGTCTCCTACATAGAAGATGCACAATGAATATTTGTTTTTGTTTTTCTTAAATAAATGCAAGGAGTTCGTTTTTTTGTTTTTTGTTTTTTTTTGACAGAGAGAGAGAGACAGCCAGAGAGGGAACACAAGCAGGGAGAGCGGGGGAGGGAGAAGCAGGCTTCCCACCAAGCGGGGAGCCCGATGCGGGGCTTGAACCCAGGACCCTGGGATCATAACCTGAGCCAAAGGCAGACACCTAACGACTGAGCCACCCAGGCGCCCCAAGGAGATTTTTTTTTTTTAAATTTTATTATGTTATGTTAGTCACCATACAATACATCATTAGTTTTTGATGTAGTGATCCATGATCCATTGTTTTCGTATAACACCCAGTGCTCCATGCAGTACGTGCCCTCCTTAATACCCATCACCGGGCTAACCAATCCCCCCTCCCCCCTCCCCTCTAAAACCCTGTTTGTTTCTCAGGTCCATAGTCTCTCATGGTTCATCCCAAGGAGATATTTTTTAAATGCCTATTTTACCAGAGTGTTAAAAGGGTTAAATAAGATAATATATGTAAAGAGCCCTGCAATATACTGCCTGGAACATAGCAGATGGTTAATAAAAATGTTAGCAGTTATTCTCAGTTGTTCCTTAGGGCATTTTAATCATTTTTCTGGGTCTGGACCTAAGCCGTCCCCTGGCAATGGGCTGAATTGCATTCCTGTCCTTCACCTGTCCTACCATCCCTTGTCTTCTTGTCTTGGCCTCCTGAGATGGGAAAGGCATTTCCATTTTGGGCTCCAGGAACTCCTTCCTTGGAGTCAGATTCTTAGTAACGTCTTCTCCACCCTTCCTGGAGATTTCCTTCAAGGATGTTCAGTCTATTTGAAAGCATATTGTTCTCAAAGCTTGTCCTAGCCTTAGGGTGACACTCCTTTCACCTGCCCTGGAGCTTAGCTTCACCGGGTCACCTAAGTGATGGCAGTTCTGTCTTATCTTATGGCCACCTTCTTCAGGGACAGCAGACAACCTTTCTTCTGGTTCAGCAGGAGAAGCTGTAGTGTTGGGAGAGAGCTCCTAATGAGAGAGCAGTGTGCAGAAGCTCAGGAACTGAACATGTGTGGTTTTATAGGCGAGAGGAAAGAAGGATCAAAGCCCAGCCCAGAGGCTGTTCAGCCTGGATGCAGGCCCAGCTGGATGCAGAACCCCAAAGGAGGGAGCATTTACTAAAACCAGAGGTCAGCAAGCTGTGACCTATGGGCCAAATCCAGCCTGCCTCCAGTATTTAGGTGCCTCTTGCACTGAGAATGGTTTTTACCTGTTTAAGTAGTTGGAGGGGAAAATCAAAAAGAAGAATAACACTTTGTGACATAAAAATTATATGAAATTCAAATCTCAGTGTCCATAAATAAAGCCCTATTAGAATACAGCCGTGCGCATTCCTTTACGTCTCTGGCTGCTTTCATTTTACAAAGGCAGAGTTAAGTAGCTGGCCTCAGAGATCATTTTCGGCCCATAAAGCTGAAAATGTTTACTGTCTGGCCCCTTAGAGAAAAGGTTTGTCAACCCCCGAGTTACGCTACTAGCCTGAGCTGTGAGGATGACTTTGACCCGAGCTCAGCAGTGCATGACCTGTATGCACCCCACCAGGTCCCATCCCGGGGTGCAGCCCAGGGTGTAGCAAGGGAGGAACAGGTTAATTCGATGGATTAGAGGAATCATCTCTGATGGGGGTGGGAAGGGATGAGAGGAGAGAACAAAACAAAATGGCCTGGTTTCACCACTTTCAGCAGTGGCACCCTGAGCTAGTGTCTTCACTTCTCTAGGTAGCAATTCTCACGTTCTGAAATCCGAATAATTATAGTCAGATATAAAGGTGATGTTGCAAGGACCGGATGAGCAAATGCATGCAACAATGCCTGGCATTTGGTAGGCACTCAATAAATATTCACTGCTATGACTAGGATTGGATGGAGTACAGCAGGGGAAGAACTGGCCTTGGAGAGGAGAGAGCCACCTCACTGAGCGGCCTGTAGATTAGAATAAAAACAAAGGACATTGGTGGTGAACAGACCTGGGGTCAGTTCAGTCTCAGCTGGTGATGCATGTATCCATCACTGCTGTTTGATCTCCGTAAGGTCAGTTGACTTCTTTGAGCCTCAGTCCCCCTGCTAGCCCCTTGATGTATCTCCAGTGTCAAGTGGGGCCTTCCTGCTCTTTGAGGAAACATATCCTTCTGGTACCACCTGTCACCATTTCAGGTGACACACCCGGGGCTTCTGTTTCACCCTGTGCCAACAAGCCCATTCTGAGAATTCTCTTTCGGCAAGCATTTCATAAGTTTAGCACATTTATTGGAGATCAGAAGAGTGTCTCTTTGGAGAGTGGAGCATGTTGTGCCCCTCACCCCACCCCACAGTCTTTTTCTAAACCTCCTGCTCTCCTCTTGCTTCTGTCTCTTCTTTCTGAGTGAGGAGCCCCCAGGATCCCCCTCACCCCCAATTCTCCACACATTGCCCCATCTCCCTGCTTCATAGCCCAAAGAGGCTGATTAAGGCATTTTCCCACAAAGATGGTTCTGTTCCCAGGAGGAATTCTTCTACCAGCTGCTAAAAGAATAAATTTCCTCTATTCCCTAACAAGCAAAGTAGGGCTAATTATGCCTACCTCACAAGGTGTTTGTGGGAATTAAATGAGGTAATGTATCTGCCCGCTCCTGGCATGTAGCAGGCATTCAGCAAATGTTACCTCCCCTCTTGATTCTTCCTTTGAGATTTGAAGGAACAAAGAGAAGCTGAGAGACATTTTGAGGTGGGACAAGGGTAGATAAAGCAGCCAGGAAGGTCATCTCCTTGACCATCACCCTTCAGTGAAGTAGAAGAGATTCTCTGCCAAGACAAACTGGAAAAGGTGGAGGGGCTCGGGGCGGAAACCAGACAAGACTAGTTTATCTTGGAGTCCATCCAAAAGGGCTTAGTTACTAAAACAGCAGTTCCTCTGCATAAATCCTTCAGGTTCTTGAAAAATATTATTAAATCACTTCAGTATCATAAATAATCCTAATTTTATTAATCTTGCCTCTCAGGCTGAAGCGCAGCTCCTGCAAGGCTCCCTGCCCTCCTGAGCACACAGCTGGAGGGGAAAGGCCCCCAGGCAGAGGACAGTACCTGGGCCCCTGGCTGAAGGGCATTAGGTGGCCTGCAGGTGAACCGGACATTCCCTGAAGCTTCTGAGCCCTTTCAGAGAACAGCTCTCCCTAGTAATCTTTCTTTAGGTGCAGGACTCAGAGAGGGAGCTTTATTAGCAAGATACGGGGTGCAGGGGCATGGGAATTCATGGAATTCTGTCTATTTGGATTTGACTAATGTCCTGTTTGCATTAGTATTCTTTTGCTTTCTTTTCTTTTTATTTTTTTAAACCCCAGACTACATTTTTTTTTTTTAAACTTCTTCCAAAAGAACTGGTAGAGGGCTCTCTTCCATTTTGTTCGGGGCCAAGGATGTTTCTACCTGATGTTGTGAAAACAAATGGTTCTACTTAGTTAATGCCAAATTGTACCCTAATGCCTTAGGAAGCCCTTGCTGTCCTCCCCAACTGCCCTCACCCATTTCTCTCTCTCTGTCTTTCTCTGTTGTTTGTTTTTTAGCCAAGAAATTACTCAGTTTTTCTTTCCAAAGCAAAGATAAGTTGAAGAATAGCAACACCTGTCTCTGTTATTTGGCATTGTTTGGGGCTAACACACACACACACACACACACACAGAAAATACCTAGGGATTTAGGAAACATGGGTTCAGTTCCTGTTAGTCCCCTGTGTGTCTTCTGAAAGAGTCTTTATTAAATGTTTTGGCTTTATGACTTAAATTTTTCCTCAAATATAAAATAATTTGTGATACCAAACACTGTCAAGAAATATAAACAAAAACCATGGGTAATGTCCTTCCACCCTTAGAAACCCCACTGTGCACATCTTGATTCATCTCCCTAGAGTTTGGTTTTCTTTGCAGATGTGCGTCCGTAGTTACCAAATGTGGTCTGTTGAAGTCGGCTTTTCTACTCACCATTATTTCATGAGCATTTACCAGTCATTAAAAATTTTTCAAAAGCACCCCTCTTAGTGGCTTCGTAATATTTGTAGTGTCATTCAATCGTTCTTAGATTGTTCCGCAGGTAGGCTGGGTCTCCTTCTTCACTATATAAATAATGCCACAGTGAGCCTCTTTGTACTTTGTGCTTCAATATTTGAAAATTTCCATAGATGGCATTCCTAGAAATAGGATTACTGGACCTCACATTAGTCTTCACTGACTTCAGTCACTCCAACCTGTTACATTTTGGATCTCATAACAAAGTGTTTAGGAACTGAAATAGGTTCTGGCTAATTTTTGTCTGTATGGTGATTTCCTGGTATGCAGCTAGAGGACAATAAAATATAATGTGTTGTAATTATGATACTGCAATATTCCTAGGTGATAGTCATAGTAGCTAACATTTATTGGGTGGTTAATATGTACTAGCCCCTGGTTTAGTGTTTTACAGATGCCAACTTATTTAGTCTTGCCACAGCTCTAGGAGGTAGATACTAATACCATCGCCATTTTACAGATGGGAAAGCTGAGGCACAAAGGGGTTAAACCACATGGTAGGTGGGTGAGCCAGGGTTCAAACCCAATCATTTAGGCAACAAGCCCTTAACCACTAGATGATCCTGCTTGGAAATAACCAAGTGGGTGAGATGCCTTATCATCCACATGTTGAGGCTGCAGTGCGGGGTGGGTGGGGTGTCTAAGCTGGAAGGGGGATGGTGACCCCACTGCTCACTACTGAGTTACAAACCTCCTTCCTGCCCCCTTCACTAGCTGTGCGCCAGGCTGGGCAAGGACAGGAAAGAAACCAAGTTGCAAAGCACTCAATTCTGTATTTGAAAGGAAAGAAGAATATATATTAGCATGGTCTCAGGAAACTCATTATTCAGGAAGGGAGGAAGGGGAAAAAAAATGAAATATACTGCTGTAGGGTTTTGATTTTTTTGTTGTTTTCACTTTTGTTTTTGACAATCACTCGAGCATTAGGCTTGCCTAATTAGAAGCAATATTTTCCTTACATTTTTCACCAATCCCATTTCAGTGGGTTCTCAGCTTATCTGTTGCTACAGTATTCAGAAGGGAGCTAAATAATGGGAGTCTCTGGAGACGACTGTAACCGTGAATTCTGAAGGAGGTAACTAATCATTTTTGATCCTGTCCACTGCAGATCGCCTTGGTTACAAATGACCTCCAAACAACTGTTCGACTTGGATGGTTCTGAAGGCACCTGGTTGTGGGGAGTGCTGCTCAGGACTGAAGTTCTGATTAATAGCCATTTTCTTTTGTCCCACCTCCTTACGTTTACTTAGAATAATACTGGTGTGACAAAGACTACACAGGGTGTTTCTATTTAGGTAGCGAAGACTGGTGATGTGGTGAAGCAAACACAGCACAACCACCACAGCGAAAAACAAACACAGTAGGAAGTACATCTTGCTTCACCTTCCTATCTTGCCAGGTTCCTCTTAGGGAAACCTGTCCAGAGGATTTGCTCTGTTCACCCCGCTCAGTACTGAAATGGGTAAAACTGGAAAGAGCACCAGCAGTGAACTAAGGAAGAAAGAACCAGAGAACATTTTGAGAATGCTGCTGCCATAGAAATCCTCCCAAGGGGTCGCTGCAGTCATCCCAAGAAGGGGCCAGATGGAAGCCATCTCACATTTCATGACCTAGTCTTGAAGTCATGAAGTGTTATTTCTGCCTCATCCTATTTGTGGAGACAGTAGATACCCTCTCCTCCCACCCCAGGTTCAAAGGGACCCTGCCTCTCAATGAAGGAATGTCAGTATCACGTTTGGAGAAGAGCTTGTGGCCGAATGTATATTAGGGTGGACATCTTTAGAAAATAGGATCAGTCATACTTGTACACAAAAGAATCTTGATTCATAGATGGAAAAATCCCCGAAACTCAAAAAGTTATCAGAGATCCCAGAAAATTATCCATGTGGTGATGGAAAATATACTGGTTGGTGGATACAGTGAGAATTCTTTTTCTTCCTATTCTGAATTGATGAACATCAAATTTATCCATAGGTAGGGGCACATGGCTGGCTCAGTTGGTTAAGTGTCTGACTTTATTATTTTTTTTTTAAAGATTTTATTTATTTATTTGACAGAGAGAGAGATAGCGAGAACAGGAACACAAGCAGGGGGAGTGGGAGAGGGAGAAGCAGGCCTCCTGCCGAGCAGGGAGCCCAATGTGGGACTCGATCCCAGGACCCTGGGATCATAACGTGAGCCGAAGGCAGACACTTAACGACTGAGCCACCCAGGCGCCCCAAGTGTCTGACTTTAACTCATGTTGGTGTCTCGGGGTCCTGGGATCAAGCCCTGTGTTGGGCTCCCTCCTCAGTGGGGAATCTGCTTGTCCCTCTCCCTTTGCCCCTCCCCCTGCTCGTGTCCTCTCTGTCTCTCTTTCAAATAAATAAATAAAATCTTTAAAAAAAAAAAAAATTTATCCAGGGGCTCCTGGGTGGCTCAGTCAGTTAAGCATCTGCTTTCAGATCAGGTCATGATCCTGAGGTCCTAGGATCAAGCCCCCCCCCCTTCAGGCTCCCTGTTCAGGCAAGGGGTGAGCCTGATTCTCCCTCTCCCTCTGCCCTTGCCCCCTCACATGCTATCATTCTTGCTCTCTCTCTCAAATAAAATCTTTTTTTAAAAAATTATCCATAGGTGGTCTCACTGGGTTTTACCTAGGAAGCAGCATTTTAAAGATGACTTGTGTCCTTGATTTCAGAACCATTTTGTATTTTATTTTACCATATAAGTAGGCATGGATCAAGTTCAAATCCCTTGTTACTTATAGCAAAAGGTTTCTGGTCATCTTATTTTCAAATGTCATTTGTAAGCATATCCTTTCTTCTTGCTTGGTGAGTGAGGCTTTCCCTCCAACTGGATCTTTCTCATGCTTTTAATAAATAATGATCCAGGTTTTCAGGATCCAGAATACTCCAGAGCTGTAAAGTAGGCACTGCTGAAAGATGTATTAACTCCTTCAGGCCTCCAAGGTGCTATTTAAAATGTTATTGCTTCATATCCTGTAATAGAGGCTTGAACCTTATTGATGGCCTTTCTCTCAATTGTGTGTGGAGGGTGAAGGCTAGGAGAGCAAGAGGTGATGAACTGGAACAGGAAGCTGAGTTAACTCTTTCAACAAAGTTTAAAAGAGACAATTTGTTTTTATAAACTCTAAAGCCTAAATAGTACTGAAGCTTCCAGAATAAATCAGTAGCTAAGATAATGTTATTAGATGTAATAATTACTGGAGGGATTACATCCTTATTGATGCTGAATGAAAATAGGTACGTTTTGTACTTACATTATGGCAACGTTTCCCATACTGTACAAAAGTGATGTTAACTATAAAAATAGGTGCAGCCTGATTACATATAGAAAGCTTCAAGTTGTCATCTTTTTTATTATTATTAAAGGTTACTCAGGTTTGTGCAAACATCTTCAATTCATAGGTTCAGCTGTTATTTGATATATGGAATAGAAAGATAAAACCAGGGCTCCTGGGTGGCTCACATGGTTAAGTGTCTGCCTTCAGCTCAGGTCATGATCTCAGAATTCTGGGTTCGAGTTCCACATCTGGCTCCCTGCTCAGTGGGGAGCCTGCTTCTCCCTTGCCTCTCTCTCTCTCTGTGTCTCTCTCTCTCTCTGTATGTCTCTCATAAATAAATAAATCTTAAAAAAAAAAAGATAAAACCATTGATGGTGAGTTTTTAAAATTCTACCTATAATAAATGAATAATTCATTTATTATAGCTGGATAATAGGTATATTTTGGAACTTGTATAGCTAGTGAGTGGTCTGATAAATATATAACAAACAGGTCTCAGGCAAGAGAGCCCTGACTTAACAGCATTGACCAGTTTCTGTGGTGTAAATATTTCCACCATGACTGATTGCATTCTACCAACATGGCATCACAGAATGCAGAACTAAGGGGAGGTATGTTCAGTGGGCTCTTCTGAGCTCTATGAGCCAGTCCTGCACACCACTGTTTACAATTTTTGGAAAGATAGTTGGATGATTCCCGGATAAATCTTGTTATAATACTAAGGGGGAAAAAAGACAAATTTTAAGTGGCACATTCTGTGGCAGGGACATTTAATGCTGACTGAATTTCTGCTTACTCGTTGACATTTCTCATGGGCCAATGAACTGGGAACAGAGATGGAAGCATTTAAAAATTGATATGCAATGCCCAGCCCTCTCTTGCCTTGCCACTGCAGTAAAGGAAGTCATGTGTTCCCAGTGGTACAGATAGAAAATGTAAGACACAACCTGTATCAACGTGTTTCTGTGAATGTCCCCATATACCAACACTGCCTGTCTACCATGCTTCTCTTAGCAATTGCTGCCTAATAAGCCATCCCATACAGAATGGCTTAAAACAATTTATTGTTATGTCTCACAACCCTGTGAGTTGGCTGGTCTCTGCTGGACAGTTCTGCTCTTCTCATTTTGGGTTTCCTGTGATTTGTAGTCAAATGGTGGCTGGGGCTGGAGTCCTTGGAAGGCCTGAATGGAATTGAACTGAAGATGGCTTCTTTAGTCACATCTGGTACCTCAGTGCTTCTCCACATGGGGTCTCATTCTCTAGGCATCTGTGTGTGGCCTCTCTCTGCAGTAGGATGGCCAGACTTTTATATCATGAGTGACTTCAAATACAGAGGCTGTTGGGATTTCCTAAGCTTGAGGCTGAGAACTGTCACAGTATCACTTCTGCTACATTTTCTTGTGAGTCATGGGATCAGTGCAGAGGCAGAGGAAGGTTACTGTCCAAGGGTGTGATTCCAGGAGAGAAGAGTCACTGGGGACCCTCTTTGGAGAATATCCACCGCATACCACAAATAAGAATAAACCTTTGCGGGCGCCTGGGTGGCTCAGATGGTTAAGCATGTGCCTTCGGCTCAGGTCATGATCCTGGGGTCGTGGGATCGAGCCCCACATTGGGCTCCCTGCTCCTTGGAGAGCCTGCCTCTCCCTCTGCCTCTGCCTCTCTCTCTCTGTCTGTCATGGATAAATAAATAAAATCTTAAAAAAAAAATAAATAAATCTTTGCTATGTTAAGCCACTTAAATTTCAGGGTTAATTCGTTCCCTTAGGAAAACCTAGCATAATCAGACTAATCCAGAAATCAGTTCTGTTATTAGTGAAGATAGGGTAGGTTCTGCTGCAGAAGCAAACCTGAAAACTTTAGCAGCTTAACACATGGTCCTCTGGGGTTCTGATGGCTCCCCAGTGCTGCCTCTGTTTAGTGGTGACTCAGCGGTCCAGGTCACTTGCATTTTGTTAGTACACCATCTAGAACATGTGGCTTCCAGTTTAGTGGGGCAGGAGGAAAGAGGACAATGGGGAACTAACTCATGGCTCCTGAGTACCTATTGACCAGAACTGGTCACATGCCTCTTGTCCCAACTATAAGCAGGCTAGGAAATTTGATGGAGCATGTGGGTATTTTGTGATTAGTAAATGTCTCTGCTATAAAATTATATGGAGCTCGGTGTCTCTTTTGTTTTTCCTCCCTTCCCCTTACTTTACCCTGTATAAGAAATTTAAGAAGGGAGAGGGTGGAGTGGGGAGGGAAAAAGGAAGGAAGCCGAGAATGAGAGAAGTTGGAATACAGGAAGGAATTTATAAGATGCAAAATACGGTCATTAAAACTATCAACAAAACAAAACCATTAACAAGTACTGATAAAAACTATTAACAAATAACTGTAATAGCAGAGGTTTTCACTATGCTTTTAACCCATTTTTTTTTCTTTTTAATCAGCAATGATAAGGAAACTAAACCAGATTCAGTGTCATCTTATTGGAGGTACAAAGGCAAATAAGAGGACAGAAGTGATTGAAGAGCACTTCAGAGAGCTCAGGACATTCAAATCAGCAGGGCCTGATTACTTGCATCCCAGGGTACTTAAGGAATTGGCAAATGTAATTGCAAGACCACCAGCCTTTATTTTAGAAAAGGAAGGTTGGACAGGAGAAGGTCCTGACAAGTGGAATCAGCAGATGGAGTACCTGCTTTTTTTTTTTTTTTTTAACAGGGAAAAGCACAACTGTAGTAATTATAGACTATTCAGCTTATCTTGGATACCTGGGAAGATACAAGAACAAATCACCAAACAATCAATTTGCGACCGCCTAGAAGAGCACAAGGCACTGGGTAGTAATCAACGTGATTTTGTGAAGTACAAATTATGCCAGACCAATTTAATTTTATCTATGAGAGACTGATGAGCCTGGCAGAAGGGAAAGCAATACTACAATTGGACTTCAGTAAGTTTTTTTTGTTTTCTTTTGTTTTTAAATCCATCCCCTGACAGATTCAGCATCAACTCTCCAAGAGGATGCTACCTACAACAGCAGTTGTGTGGGCATGTCTCTGGATCAGAGTGGTAAAAGCCAAGATTCTGCTCCAGTCTGACACATTCGTTAATAATAGTATTATTATTTTAATGAACTGATGTGAACAAAGAAGATGACAGTAGAGAAGATGTTGAGGTACAAATAGCATTCTCCACCACTGATGGGAAATATGAAAGAAAAGAGGAGATATAAAAACCTGTCTAAGAAATCCAACAGCTAAGTAATATGAGATCCAGAAAGGTAGAGAATGGTAAAAGAAAAATCATATAAGGGAGCAAGATGGCAGAGGAGTAGGAGACCTGGATTTCGTCTCCTCTCAGGAATTCAGCTGGATAGGGATCAAACCATTCTGAACACCTACAAACCCAACAGGAGATCGAAGAAAGGAATAGCAACAACTCTCTCAACAGAAAAGCGACCACTTTCTGGAAGGTAGGATGTGCGGAGAAGTGAATCCGAGGCGATATTCGGGAGGATAGACGGCGGGGGAGGGGCCTCCGTCGGCCGCTTCTGGCAAGTGATAGAACCACGGAGCACAAAATCGGAACTTTTAAAAGTCTGCTCCGCCGAGGGACGTCACTCTGGTGGCTAAGCGGGGGGTGGAACCCTCCGGGACAGTGTGGTCTCAGGACCCTCGGGGTCACAGAAAGACCGGGGGTGCCTGAGTGTGGCAGAGCTCCCAGGTAACGGAGCAGGGAAGCCGGCTGCAGAGGCGGAGCCCAGGCGCGGGCTCGCAGCTCGGGGTGGCCATAAACCGTGATCCGCGGCACAGACGGGCCACTGCTCCTCCAGCAGGGACCCAAAAAGCGGCAGATCCGGGGAGACTCACCTTCCTCCCCCGGGAGGAGCCGCGCGGGAGTGCACCGCAGGGATCTGCTGGGTTTGGCGACTCCACACGGGGTCGAGTGCCGGAGATAGAAACGCTGTTACAGGCCAGGTGAGCACGGAGTGCGGCCGGAGACCGGGGAGACGGGAGTGACTGACGGCTTTTCTCTGGGGGCTCACTGAGGAGCGGGCCCCGAGTTCTCGGCTCCTCTGGGGCAGAGATTAGGAGGCCGCCATTTTCACTCTCCACCTCCAAAGCTGTACGGAAAGCTCGCAGGGAACAAAAGCCCCGGAGAGCAAACCCGAGCAGATTACTTAGCCCGGACCGGGCAAGGGCGGGGCAATTCCGCCTCCGGCAGAGACATTTGGAAACCACGGCAACAGGCCCCTCCCCAGAAGGTCAGCGAGAACAGCCGGCCAAGACCAAGTTTACCGATCAATGAGAATGGCAGAACTCCAGCGCTAGGGGACTACTGCACATAGAATTCACGGCTTTTTTACCATGATTCTTTAGTCTTTCAAAGTTAATTTTTTTTAACTGTCTTTTTCCTTTTTTTTTTTTAATTTTTCTTTTTCCCTTTTTCAACCAACATCTTATCAATCCCTTTTTTTTAAAAAAGAAACATTTTTATTTTTCATTTTTAGAGTCATATTTTATCCCTTCATAGTAGTTACCTGTATTTTTGGCTTATATATATAAGTTGTTCTCTCTTTAAAATTTTGAGATAGTTTCTTCTAACAGATCAAAATATACCCTAAATCTCTAGTATATGGTGTTTTCTATTCCCCTGCCTGATCACATCCTCTCCCTTTTTTTTTCTTTTTTTTTTTTAAATCCTCTTCTTTCATTTTTCAAACAACTTCCTATCAATTCCTTTTATAAAATTTTTTATAATTTCCATCTTTACAGTCATATTCCACCCCTTCATCATATCAACCCTTATTTTTGTACATATATAAGTTTTTCTTTCTTTAAAATTTTGGGAGGCACTTTCTCCTAAAAGACCAAAATACACCCCATATCTAGTGTGTGGCACTGATCTATATACCAGCCTGATCATATTTGATCACATTCTGGTTTTTTTTGTTGTTGTTGTTGTTTGGTTTTGTTTGTTTTTGTTTTCATCTTTATCTTTTTCTTCTTTCTCTTTTTTCTCTCTTTCTTTTCCCACTGCTTCAGGTCTTTTCTGATTTGTTTAGAGTATATTTTCTGGGGACGTGGTTACTCTGCTAGCATTTTGTTCTCTCATTAATCTATTCTCCTCTGCACAAAATGACAAGACGGAAAAAATCACCTCAACAAAAAGAACAAGAGGTAGTACCGACTGCCAGGGACCTACTCAGTACGAACATTAGTACGATGTCAGATCTAGAGTTCAGAATCATCACTTTAAAGATACTAGCTGGGCTTGAAAAAAATATGGAAGTTATTAGAGAAACCCTTTCTGGAGAAGTAAAAGAACTAAAATCCAACCAAGCAGAAATCAAAAAGGCTATTAATGAGGTGCAATCAAAAATGGGGGCGCTAACTGCTAGAATAAATGAGGCAGAAGAGAGAATCAGTAGTATAGAAGATGAAATGATGGAAAATAAAGAAGCTGAGAAAAAGAGAGATAAACAACTACTGGATCACGAGGGCAGAATTCGAGAGATAAGCGATACCATAAGATGAAACATTAGAATAATTGGGATCCCAGAAGAAGAAGAAAGAGAGAGAGGGCCAGAAGGTATAATGGAGCAAATTATAGCAGAGAACTTCCCTAATTTGGGGAAGGAAACAGGCATGAAAATCCAGGAAGCACAGTGAACCCCTCTCAAAATCAATAAAAATAGGTCAACACCCCGAAATCTAATAGGAAAACTTACGAGTCTCATAGACAAAGAGAAAATCCTGAAAGCAGCTCGGTAGAAGAGATATGTAACCTACAAGGGTAGAAACATTAGATGGGCAACAGACCTATCCACAGAGACCTGGCAGGGCCAGAAAGGACTGGCAGGATATATTCAGAGCACTAAATGAGAAAACTGTGCAGCCAAGAATACTATATCCAGCTAGGCTGTCATTGAAAATAGAAGGAGAGATAAAAAGCTTCCAGGACAAACAAAAACTAAAGGAATTTGCAAACACAAAACCAGCCCTACAGGAAATCTTGAAAGGGGTCCTCTCAGCAAAGAGAGGCCTAAAAGCAACATAGACCAGAAAGGAACACAGACAATATACGGTAACAGTCACCTTACACGCAATACAATGGCACTAAATTCATTCCTTTCAGTAGTTACCCTGAATGTAAATGGGCTAAATGCCCCAATCAAAAGACACAGGCTATCAGACTGGATTAAAAAACAAGACCCATCGATATGCTGTCTGCAAGAGACTCATTTTAGACCCAAAGAAACCCCCAGATTGAAAGTGAGGGGATGGAAAACCATTTACCATGCTAATGGACACCAAAAGAAAGCTGGGTGGCAATCCTTATATCAGACAAATTAGATTTTAAACCAAAGACTGTAATAAGAGATGAGGAAGGACATTATATCCTACTTAAAGGATCTATCCAGCAAGAAGATCTAACAATTGTAAATATCTATGCCCCTAACATGGGAGCAGCCAATTATATAAGGCAATTAATAACAAAAGAAAAGAAACACATCGACAACAATACAATAATAGTGGGGGAATTTAACACCCCCTCACTGAAATGGACAGATCGTCTAAGCAAAAGATCAACAAGGAAATAAAGACTTTAAATGACACACTGGACCAAATGGACTTCACAGTCATATTCAGAACATTCCACCCCAAAGCAACGGAATACACATTCTTCTCTAGTGCCCATGGAACATTCTCCAGAATAGATCACATCCTAGGTCATAAATCAGGTCTCAACCGGTACCAAAAGATTGGGATCATTCCCTGCCTATTTTCAGACCACAGTGCTTTGAAACTAGAACTCAATCACAAGAGGAAAGTCGGAAAGAACTCAAATACATGGAGGCTAAAGAGCATCCTACTGAAGAATGAATGGGTCAACCAGGAAATTAAAGAAGAATTAAAAAAATACATGGAAACCAATGAAAATGAAAACACAACTATTCAAAATCTTTGGGATGCAGCAAAGGCAGTCCTAAGAGGAAAGTATATAGCAATACAAGCCTTTCTCAAGAAACAAGAAAGGTCTCAAGTACACAACCTAACCCTACACCTAAAGGAGCTGGAGAAAGAACAGCAAATAAAGCCTAAACCCAGCAGGAGAAGAGAAATCATAAAGATCAGAGCAGAAATCAATGAAATAAAAACAAAAGAACAGTAGAACAGATCAACGAAACTAGGAGCTGGTTCTTTGAAAGAATTAACAAGATTGATAAACCCCTGGCCAGACTTATCAGAAAGAGAAGAGAAACGACCCAAATCAACAAAATCATGAATGAAAGAGGAGAGATCACAACCAACACCAAAGAAATACAAACAATTATAAGAACATATTATGAGCAACTCTATGCCAGCAAATTAGATAACCTGGAAGAAATGGATGCATTCCTAGAGATGTATCAACTACCAAAACTGAACCAGGAAGAAATAGAAAACCTGAAGAGACCTATAACCACGAAGGAAATTGAAGCAGTCATCAAAAATCTCCCAACAAACAAAAGCCCAGGCAGGGCCAGATGGCTTCCCAGGGGAATTCTACCAAACATTTAAAGAAGAATGAATACCTATTCTTCTGAACCTGTTCCAAAAAATAGAAATGGAAGGAAAACTTCCAAACTCATTTTATGAGGCCAACATTACCTTGATCCCCAAACCAGACAAAGACCCCATCAAAAAGGAGAATTACAGACCAATATCCCTGATGAACATGGATGCAAAAATTCTCACCAAAATACTAGCCAATAGGATCCAACAGTACATTAAAAGGATTATTCACCATGACCAAGTGGGATTTATCCCTGGGCTGCAAGGTTGGTTCAACATCCGCAAATCAATCAATGTGATACAATACATTAACAAAAGAAAGAACAAGAATCATACGATCCTCTCAATAGATGCAGAAAAAGCTTTTGACAAAGTACAGCACCCTTTCTTGATCAAAACTCTTCAGAGTATAGGGATCGAGGGTACATACCTCAATATCATAAAAGCCATCTATGAAAAACCTACAGCAAATATCATTCTCAATGGGGAAAAACTGAGAGCTTTCCCCCCTAAGGTCAGGAACGTGGCAGGGATGTCCACTATCACCACTGCTATTCAACATAGTACTAGAAGTCCTAGCCACAGCAATCAGACAACAAAAAGAAATCAAAGGTATCCAAATTGGCAAAGAAGAAGTCAAACTCTCACTCTTTGCAGATGATATGATACTTTATGTGGAAAACCCAAAAGACTCCACCCCAAACCTGCTAGAACTCATACAGGAATTCAGTAAAGTGGCAGGATATAAAATCAATGCACAGAAGTCAGTGGCATTCCTATACACCACCAACAAGACAGAAGAAAGAGAAATTAAGGAGTCGATCCCATTTACAATTGCACCCAAAACCATAAGATACCTAGGAATAAATCTAACCAAAGAGACAAAGGATCTTTACTCAGAAAACTATAAAATAAATACTCATGAAAGAGATTGAGGAAGACACAAAGAAATGGAAAAATGTTCCATGCTCATGGATTGGAAGAACAAATATTGTGAAGATGTCAATGCTACCTAGAGCAATCTACACATTCAATGCAATCCCCATCAAAATACCATCCACTTTTTTCAAAGAAATGGAACAAATCATCCTAAAATTTGTATGGAACCAGAAAAGACCCCGCATAGCCGGAGGAATGTTGAAAAAGAGAAGCAAAGCCAGCGGCATCACAATTCCGGACTTCCAGCTCTATTACAAAGCTGTCATCATCAAGACAGCATGGTACTGGCACAAAAACAGACACATAGATCAATGGAACGGAATAGAGAGCCCAGAAATGGACCCTCAACTCTATGGTCAACTCATCTTTGACAAAGCAGGAAAGAATGTCCGATGGAAAAAAGACAGTCTCTTCAACAAATGGTGTTGGGAAAATTGGATAGCCACATGCAGAAGAATGAAACTGGACCATTTCCTTACACCACACCCAAAAATAGACTCCAAATGGTTGAAAGACCTCAATATGAGACAGGAGTCCATCAAAATCCTAAAGGACAACACAGGCAGCAACCTCTTTGACCTCAGCCAAAGCAACTTCTTCCTAGAAACATCGCCAAAGGCAAGGGAAGCAAGGGCAAAAATGAACTATTGGGACTTCATCAAGATAAAAAGCTTTTGCACAGCAAAGGAAACAGTCAACAAAACCAAAAGACAACCGACAGAATGGGAGAAGATATTTGCAAATGACATATCAGATAAAGGGCTAGTATCCAAAATCTATAAAGAACTCATCAAACTCAACACCCAAAGAACAAAGAATCCAATCAAGAAATGGGCAGAAGACATGGACAGACATTTTTCCAAAGAAGACATCCAAATGGCCAACAGACACATGAAAAGTGCTCAATATCGCTCGGCATCAGGGAAATCCAAGTCAAAACCTCAATGAGATACCACCTCACACCAGTCAGAATGGCTAAAATTAACAAGTCAGGAAACAACAGATGTTGGCGCGGATGCAGAGAAAGGGGAACCCTCCTACACTGTTGGTGGGAATGCAAGCTGGTGCAGCCACTCTGGAAAACTGTATGGAGGTTCCTCAAAAAGTTGAAAATAGAGCTACCATATGATCCAGCAATTGCACTACTGGGTATTTACCCCAAAGATACAAAAGTAGGAATCCGAAGGGGTACGTGCACCCCGATGTTTATAGCAGTAATGTCCACAATAGCCAAACTGTGGAAAGAGCCAAGATGTCCATCGACAGATGAATGGATAAAGAAGAGGTGGTATATATACACAAGGGAATATTATGCAGCCATCAAAAGGAATGAGATCTTGCCATTTGCAATGACGTGTATGTAACTGGAGGGTATTATGTTGAGTGAAATAAGTCAAACAGAGAAAGACGTATCATATGATCTCACTGATATTAGGAGTTCTTAATTGTAGGAAACAAACTGAGGGGGTGGGGTGGGAGGAGGGATGGGGTGACTGGGTGATAGACACTGGGGAGGGTATGTGCTCTGGTAAGCGCTGTGAATTGTGCAAGACTGTTGAATCTCAGATCTGTACCTCTGAAACAAATAATGCGATATATGTTAAAAAAAAAAAAGAAGAAGAAGGTAGCGGGAGGGGAAGAATGAAGCAGGGGAAATCAGAGGGGTAGACGAACCATGAGAGACGATGGACTCTGAAAAACAAACTGAGGGTTCTAGAGGGGAGGGGGGTGGGAGGATGGGTTAGCCTGGTGGTGGGTATTGAGGAGGGCACATTATGCATGGAGCACTGGGTGTTACGCACAAACAATGAATCATGGAACACTTCATTTAAAACTAATGATGTAATATATGGGGATTAACATAAGAGGGAGGGAGGGAGGGAGGGAGGGAGGGAGGGGGGGGGGGGTCTTCGGGGGGGAGGGATGGGGGGAGGGAGGGAGGGAGGGAGGGAGGGAGGATCATATAAGAAAATGCCCTGGAAAAGGACATGCATCTTTACATTAAAAGAGTCTCCTAAGGGCCAACTATAGTAAGTGGGGGAAATAACCCACTTGGATGTAACTTTATAAAATTTTAGCACTCCAAGAATAAATAAAATTTTCTAAAAGCTTCCAGAGGGAAAAATTAGACCACCTACAGAGGAGTGAAAATTGGGCAGCCAAATTCTCATTAACATCTCTGGCTGCTAAAAGATTAAAATAGAGTAGTCCTTTCAGTTCTGGGGGAAATTGAATTTGAAACTAATTTCCATACTCAGCCCAACCTTTCAATCAACTGTGAGAGTAGAACATAGGCATTTCACATAAACCAGGACTAGGAAAGTTTATTTCCCGGGAGCCCTCTCTTAAGAAGTTACTTGAATATGTATTCCAGCAGAATGAGGAGGTTATCCAACAAAGAAGAATTCAAGGGATCTAACACAGGAAAAGGAAGTCAAATATGATATAAAATCTTCCTTTTTTTTTTTTTTAAAGTAAGCTCCACATCCAGCGTGGAGCCCAATATGGGGCTTGAACTCACGATCCTGAGATTAAGACCTGAGCCGAAATCAAGAGTCAGAAGCTTAACTGACTGAGGCACTCAGGCGCCCCTAAAATCTTCCATTTGGGGGCAGGAGAATGAATAGCTCCAAAGGTAAGTGTTCCGGGGCAAAAGAGAACTCCATGCAGTTCATAATGTGATTGAGAGAATGAAAATCAACCAACTGGGGCACGTGGGTGGCTCAGTTAAGCGTCTGCCTTCAGCTCAGGTCATGATCCTGGATTCCCCGATTGATCCCCGAGTTGGGCTCCCTGCTTCTTCCTCTCCCACTCCCCCTGCTTGTGCATGTGCACTCTCTCTCTCTCTGTCAAATAAATAAGTAAAATCTAAAAAAAGAAAAGAAACCAATCAACAAACCAAGAAGAAAACCTTCAGAAAAAGTATATATTTAGTCAATAAAGACAGGCAATTAAGAAATCCAGAAAAACAAAAGGCTAATTAAGACTATTATCCAATTTTGAAGAATTATAATATATTATATGGAGTGTCAGAGAAAGACCAGCACATGGTGCTAAAACATTTTCCTTTGAAGTAGAAGAGAGTTTATGACATTGCCCTCATAGAAAAGGAAATAGTCCTAACATGGTACTTAGCTTGGTAGTGTACAATATTGATATAGTCTTAATGTAAGTACTCTGATTGATTTTAAACTCTTACAGTCACCCTAAGGACAAACTAAGGAAGATCTTGGTTATGTTGCAGGGAAAAAAAAGCAAACATTAATCTTCATAATATAAAAGTATAGCTGACAGAAGGTGGAAAGTGGAAAATGAAGGAAATAGGAGAAGAAAGATAGTATCACTGATAACCCACAACTTCTATAATGGGAAGTCAAGATAGTGATTCAAGTTTTTAGAATGAGAAATTGAGGCATAGCATAGCATACTATTTAAAGTTAACAAGGGTAACCAAAACAAAACTTAAAAACAATGATAGTGAATACCCCAAACTCAGAGGAGTTGGGAGGAAGAAGAAGATAACAAAAATGAGCTGAATTCTTATTATTTCATAACTGGAGGCCATTTACAACCAAGAAATTGAAAAGAGGAACGATTTTCCAAACACCCCATATATTCAAAGAATGCATAATTCATGAGTGGTTTTTCATAGGCATACATGTAAGATCCTGGGGCACAATCTCAGAGCACAGGTATCAGCAATGTCTATAGCTTAAGGACACAGTATGGTGCCAATGATGTTACAGCCATGGCATTTTTTCCCATTCCAATATTCATGCCCGATTATAAGATCATCTTTGCAAACTTCAAGTTGTATATGCTTTAATACTCTTTTAAATTTTCTCAGAATTATCTCTAATATTTCACAGAGTACTCTCTCCAAAATCAATAGTGTGATTGTGGCCTCCTTACAGTATTTTATTTCATTTAACTTCTGTTCCAAAAAAAAATTCTCAGAATTGGGTTTTTTTTTTTTTTTAATATTTTATTTATTTACTTTTTAGAGAGCGAGCGAGAGAGAAACAGCATGAGAGGGGAGAGGGTCAGAGGGAGAAGCAGGCTCCCCGCCGAGCCGGGAGCCCGATGTGGGACTTGATCCCAGGACTCCGGGATCATGACCTGAGCCGAAGGCAGACGCCCAACGATCTGAGCCACCCAGGCGCCCTCAGAATTGGGTTTTTGCTCCCACTGAATGAAAGCTTAGATGACCTTGTTACTGGATAAAAACTATTTTAAAATTATAACTCTAAAGATTAAACTAACATAAAAGTTACTTGAATCATGTCTCGTTCTTGTGCATTTAAATAACAGCATGGTTCATAAGCTACTGTTAAATGATGGCAGGTGCAAGTAAAACTCTGCCATAACTTCCTAAGTGAGATCCAAAAAATTCAGTCACCTAACATGTGGAGTCAACTTAGTGCAGAGTTAACAAAATGAGCACGATGAGCCAGCTGCAAGAGGACAGGAGCCAGTCACCAAACTTGTCATATCCAAATTCCCACTATCCAGGAGGGTGTAATTACAAGTTCCACTGTACTTCTGATTACTGGCTAAAGTGGCATATGCCCCATAGCCACACAGATAAACACAGTTGCCATACACACTGCCTGCTAGCTTTAAATTATGCAATTCTTGATTACTCTTGGCAGGAGTTAAACTATTTCAAATTTTGCACAAAACAAGTACTTACCCAATAGGCCAATTACACTATTTCAAATATTCATTATCCTTATTTATCTGAAATATAACCATAGTGTAAAAGAGCAGTCAGTATTTAGTTCTTAAAGTTGGGGGATGGGTTGGGGCTGTTTGCAACCAGAAGAACTAAAAGCAGAAATGTTTAAAACAGTGTTTACAGGAGATGACTGGGGTTGGGAGGAATCATCATAAGCTTCTTTGTACCATTTCATCTATACTGCTTAATTTATTTATAAGGTGTATTTACTACTCTTAACACTAAGTATTGTACCTCTTTTACTATTTCTCAAAGAAATACCTGTTAAGATACTTGTAATACTTGTTAAAATGCAGATTCCCTGGTTCTAAACATAGTCCTGCTGAATTTGATCCCCTTTGCTGGGGCCCAAGAATTGGCATTGGAGCTGTTGGTTTAGGCGTAGATCTAAAATGTTTATTTGTTCATCCTCTTCCACTATATTTCAGGATTGAGCTTCTTGTGAGAGCATTACATGCTATCTTTCCTTCTGTGGTGCTTAACGTATCCTAGCATCCTTCCTTTTTATTTCTTTACCACCAAGATGGAAAAAAAGATGACTTCTTTTTCTCTCTTTTTGCATGTGGTCTTATCTAGGGGAATAACAATTCTTTTCAAGATCCTTTAAGCTGTGTCACCTCTTGAACATAGAACACCTAAGAGAATCTGTTAAGTTTTAAAATTCATGACAGTGACCAGTTTCTTAATTATGTAGGGAGAAACATTTTGCGACTGTCTTTGTATCTTATTTTGGTGCTGATAATTTTTTCTCATTCCTGTGGACTGCAGGAATATTGATCTCAGCTTTACTTTGACCATTAATGAATTATGATGGCAATAAGCAGAGACACACACCTCCAGCCTCCTGGGAGCTTAATCTTCTGCTACAACGTTTGCATTGGTAAGTCAGCACCTGTGTAATCTATATTCTAACTATTTGTTATTCTCCTTTAATTACATATTGGTGGTGGTCCATTTGCAGCCTGAGAGCAACCAACTAGAGAGTCAAAGAGATTATTAAAATATTGACTTTAAATTAGAAGGCCAAAAGGAAACACAGCTGGCTGAGTTCCTACCCATTCCAATATGATGGCTCAGGCATAGTTATTCCCTTTCATGTCAAGTAAAGTTGGGTCTAAAAAATTAGTACAGAACTTTTACCTTTAAAAAAATTTGAAGTATGATTAACATAAAATGTTATATTGGTTTCAGGTATACAACATAATGATTCAACAATTCTGCATATTACTCTGCTCACCACGATAAGTGTAGTTCCCAGCTGTACCATGTGGTGTTCTGGTGTCACCATATTTCTGTTAGCATCAGCTTTACCTCATCTGGTAAACACCATTTTGTTCAGTAGCTGATACATTTTAACATCCTATACTTCCTACTTGATACAGATCAGTCACTCAGGTTGGGGTTTGGGCATTGTGGATGGCCAAGTCACTCCCAGAAATCTTTTCCTTTTAGCATTTGGGTAAATAACATTTTTGTCTTGACATAATTTCAAATTTACATGAAAGTGTCAAGAATGGTACAGGAAACGCCCTATGCCCTTTATTGAGAATCATATTTATTTATGTCTTGCACCATTCACTATCATTCTGTGAATCTATTTTTATTGCAAACTTTTTCTTTCAGAATTATTTGTAAGTTGGAGACATTAAGCCCTTTTACCCTGAAATATTTGGGTATGTTCCTAAGAACAGCATTCTCTTTTTTTTTTTTTTTAAGATTTTTAAAATTTATTTGACAGAGAGAGACATAGTGAGAGAGGGAACACAAGCAGGGGGAGTGGGAGAGGGAGAAGCAGGCTTCCCACAGAGCAGAGAGCCTGATATGGGGCTCGATCCCAGGACCCTGGAATCATGACCTGAGCCAAAGGCACACACTTAATGACTGAGCCACCCAGGCACCCCAAACAGCATTCTCTTTAATAATCATGGTTGTTATCAAAAACAGGTATCTTTTTTTTTTTTTTAAGATTTTATTTATTTATTTGAGAGAGAGAGCACATGAGAGGGGGGAGGGTCAGAGGGAGAAGCAGACTTCCTGCCGAGCAGGGAGCCCGATGCGGGACTCGATCCAGGGACTCCAGGATCATGACCTGAGCCGAAGGCAGTCGCTTAACCAACTGAGCCACCCAGGCGCCCAAAAACAGGTATCTTAATAATGATATAACATAAGCCACATTCCAAATTTAAATTCACATTTTCTCAGTTGTCCCAGTAAATAATTTTAAGCTAATTTTTTCCCCAGACCAGGATCATACATTGAACGGAGTTGTCTTGTCTCCTTTGTTTCCTTTATTCTGGAAAGTTTTCTCAGCCTTTGCTTTCTTTCTTTTTTTTTTTTTTAATTTTATTTAATTATGTTATGTTAATCACCATACATTACATAATCAGTTTTTGATGTAGTGTTCCATGATTCATTGTTTGTGTATAACACCCAGTACTCCATTCAGTACGTGACCACTTTAATACCCATCACCAGGCTAACCCATCCCCCCACGCCCTCCCCTCTAGAACCCTCAGTTTGTTTCTCAGAGTCAAAACTCTCTCATGGTTCGTCTCACCCTCCGATTTCCCCCACTTCATTTTTCCCTTCCTGCTATCTTCTTCTTCTTCTTTTTTTTTTTTTAACATGTAATGTATTATGTGTTTCAGAGGTACAGGTCTGTGATTCATCAGTCTTACACAACTCACAGCGCTCGCCATAGCACATAGCCTCCGAAATGTCTATCACCCAGCCACCCCATCCCTCCCACCCCCCACCAATCCAGCAACCCTCAGTTTCTTTCCTGAGATTAAGAATTCCTCATATCAGTGAGATAATGTGATACATGTCTTTCTCTGATTCACCTATTTGACTCAGCATAATACCCTCCAGTTCCATCCACATCATTGCAAATGGCAAGATTTCATTCCTTTTGATGGCTGCATAATATTCCATTGTATATATATACCACTTCTTCTTTATCCATTCTTCTGTCGATGGACATCTTGGCTCTTTCCACAGTTTGGCTATTGTGGACATTGCTGCTATAAACATTGGGGTGTACGTACCCCTTTGGATCCCTACTTTTGTATCTTTGGGGTAAATACCCAGTAGTGCAATTTCTGGGTTGTATAGTACCTCTATTTTCAACTTTTTAGGAACCTCCATACTGTTTTCCAGAATGGCTACACCAGCTTGCATTCCCAAGGAGGGTTCCCCTTTCTCTGCATCCGCGCCAACATCTGTTGTTTCCTGACTTGTTAATTTTAGCCATTCTGACTGGTGTGAGGTGGTATCTCATTGAGGTTTTGACTTGGATTTCCCTGATGCCGAGCGATACTGAGCACTTTTTTATGTGTCTGTTGGCCATTTGGATGTCTTCTTTGGAAAAATGTCTGTCCATGTCTTCTGCCCATTTCTTGATTGGATTCTTTGTTCTTTGGGTGTTGAGTTTGATGAGTTCTTTATAGATTTTGGATACTAGCCCTTTATCTGATATGTCATTTGCAAATATCTTCTCCCATTCTGTCGGTTGTCTTTTGGTTTTGTTGACTGTTTCCTTTGCTGTGCAAAAGCTTTTTATCTTGATGAAGTCCCAAGAGTTCATTTTTGCCCTTGCTTCCCTTGCCTTTGGCGATGTTTCTAGGAAGAAGTTGCTGTGGCTGAGGTCAAAGAGGTTGCTGCCTGTGTTCTCCTTTAGGATTTTGATGGACTCTTGTCTCACATTGAGGTCTTTCAACCATTTGGAGTCTATTTTTGGGTGTGGTGTAAGGAAATGGTCCAGTTTCATTCTTCTGCATGTGGCTGTCCCATTTTCCCACCATTTGTTGAAGAGACTGTCTTTTTTCCATCGGACATTCTTTCCTGTTTTGTCAAAGATGAGTTGACCATAGAGTTGAGGGTCCATTTCTGGACTCTCTATTCTGTTCCATTGATTTATGTGTCTCTTTTTGTGCCAGTACCATACTGTCTTGATGATAACAGCTTTGTAATGGAGCTGGAAGTCCGGAATTGTGATGCCGCCGGCTTTGCTTTTCTTCTTCAATATTCCTCCGGCTATGCGGGGTCTTTTCTGGTTCCATACAAATTTTAGGATTATTTGTTCCATTTCTTTGAAAAAAGTGGATGGTACTTTGATAGGGATTGCATTGAATGTGTAGATTGCTCTAGGTAGCATTGACATCTTCACAATATTTGTTCTTCCAATCCATGAGCATGGAACATTTTTCATTTCTTTGTGTCTTCCTCAATTTCTTTCATGAGTATTTTATAATTTTCTGAGTACAGATTCTTTGCCTCTTTGGTTAGATTTATTCCTAGGTATCTTATGGTTTTGGGTGCAATTGTAAATGGGACTGACTCCTTAATTTCTCTTTCTCCTGTCTTCTTGTTGGTGTATATGAATGCCCCTGATTTCTGTGCATTGCTTTTATATCTTGCCACTTTACTGAATTCCTGTATGAGTTCTAGCAGTTTTGGGGTGGAATCTTTTGGATTTTCCACAAAAAGTATCATATCATCTGGAAAGAGTGAGAGTTTGACTTCATTGCCGATTCGGATGCCTTTGATTTCTTTTTGTTGTCTGATTGCTGTGGCTAGGACTTCTAGTACTATGTTGAATAGCAGTGGTGATAGTGGACATCCCTGCCGTGTTCCTGACCTTAGGGGGAAAGCTCTCAGTTTTTCCCCATTGAGAATGATATTCGCTGTGGGTTTTTCATAGATGGCTTTTATGATATTGAGGTATGTGCCCTCCATCCCTATATTCTGAAGAGTTTTGATCAAGAAAGGATGCTGTACTTCGTCAAATGCTTTTTCTACATCTATTGTGAGGATCATGTGGTTCTTGTTCTTTCTTTTATTAATGTATTGTATCACATTGATTGATTTGCAGATGTTGAACCAACCTTGCAGCCCAGGGATCAATCCCACTTGGTTGTGGTGAATAATCCTTTTAATGTACTGTTGGATCCTATTGGCTAGTATTTTGGTGAGAATTTTTGCATCCGTGTTCATCAAGGATATTGGTCTGTATTTCTCCTTTTGGATGGGGTGAAAAATCCTTTTGGCCAATCCTATTGGCTAGTATTTCAGTGAGAATTTTTGCATCCATGTCTATCAAGGCTCCTGGTATGTAATTCTCCTTTTGGATGGGGTCTTTGTCTGGTTTGGGGATCAAGAGAATAGTGGCCTCCTAAAATGAGTTTGGAAGTTTTCCTTCCATTTCTATTTTTGGAACAGTTTCAGAAGAATAGATATTCATTCTTCTTTAAATGTTTGGTGGAATTCCTCTGGGAAGCCATCTGGCCCTGGGCTTTTGTTTGTTGGAAGATTTTTGATGACTGCTTCAATTTCCTGAGTGGTTATAGGTCTGTTCAGGTTTTCTGTTTCTTCCTGGTTCAGTTTTGGTAGTTGATGCATCTCTAGAAATGCATCCATTTCTTCCAGATTATCTAATTTGCTGGTATATAATTGCTCATAATATGTTCTTATAATTGTTTGTATTTCTTTGGTGTTGGTTGTGATCTCTCCTCTTCGTGATTTTATTTATTTGGGTCCGTTCTCTTTTCTTTTTGATAAGTCTGGCCAGGGGTTTATCAATCTTGTTAATTCTTTCAAAGAACCAGCTCCTAGTTTCATTGATGTGTTCTGCTGTTCTTTTGGTTTCTATTTCATTGATTTCTGCTCTGATCTTTATTATTTCTCTTCTCCTGCTGGGTTTAGGCTTTATTTGCTGTTCTTTCTCCAGCTCCTTTAGGTGTAGGGTTAGGTTGTGTATTTGAGACCTCTCTTGTTTCTTGGGAAAGGCTTGTATTGCTATATACTTTCCTCTTAGGACTGCCTTTGCTGTATCCCAAAGATTTTGAACAGTTGTGTTTTCATTTTCATTGGTTTCCATGAATTTTTTAACTTCTTTAATTTCGAGGTTGACCCATTCATTCTTCAGTAGGATGCTCTTTAGCCTCCATGTATTTGAGTTCTTTCCGACTTTCCTCTTGTGATTGAGTTCTAGTTTCAAAGCACTGTGGTCTGAAAATAGACAGGGAATGATCCCAGTCTTTTGGTACCGGTTGAGACCTGATTTGTGACCTAGGATGTGATCTATTCTGGAGAATGTTCCATGGGCACTAGAGAAGAATATGTATTCTGTTGCTTTGGGATGGAATGTTCTGAATCTATCTGTGAAGTCCATTTGGTCCAGTGTGTCATTTAAAGTATTTCCTTGTTGATCTTTTGCTTAGATGATCTGTCCATTTCAGTGACGGGGGTGTTAAAGTCCCCCACTATTATTGTATTGTTGTCCATGTATTTCTTTGCTTTTGTTATTAATTGCCTTATATAATTGTCTTCTCCCATGTTAGGGGCATAGATATTTACAATTGTTAGATCTTCTTGTTGGATAGACGCTTTAAGTAGGATATAGTGTCCTTCCTCATCTCTTATTACAGTCATTGGTTTAAAATCTAATTTGTCTGATATAAGGATTGCCACCCCAGCTTCCTTTTGGTGTCCATTAGCATAGTAAATGGTTTTCCATACCCTTACTTTCAGTCTAGAGGTGTCTTTGGGTCTAAAATGAGTCTCTTGCAGACAGCACATCGATGGGTCGTGTTTTTTTTCCAATCTGATAGCCTGTGTCTTTTGATTTGGGCATTTAGCCCATTTACATTCAGGGTAACTATTGAAAGGTATGAATTTAGTGCCATTGTTTTGCCTGTAAGGTGACTGTTACTGTATATTGTCTGTGTTCCTTTCTGGTCTATGTTGCTTTTAGGCTCTCTCTTTGCTTAGAGGACCCCTTTCAAGATTTCTTGTAGGGCTGGTTCGTGTTTGCAAATTCCTTTAGTTTTTGTTTGTCCTGGAAGCTTTTTATCTCTCCTTCTATTTTCAGTGACAGCCCAGGTGGATATAGTATTCTTGGCTGCATATTTTTCTCATTTAGTGCTTTCAATATATCATGCCAGTCCTTTCTGGCCTGCCAGGTCTCTATGTTTCTACCACTGTAGGTTACAGAATTCTTCTCCCAAGCTGCTTTCAGAATTTTCTCTTTGTCTCTGAGACTCGTATGTTTTACTATTAGATGTTGTGTTGTTGACCTCTTTTTATTGATTTTGAGGGGGTTCTCTGTGCTTCCTGGATTTTGTTGCCTGTTTCCTTCCCCAAATTAGGGAAGTTCTCTGCTATAATTTGCTCCATTATACCTTCTGCCGCTCTCTCTCTTTCTTCTTTTTCTGGGATCCCAATTATTCTAATGCTGTTTTGTCTTATAGTATCACTTATCTCTTGAATTCTGCCCTCGTGATCCAATAATTGTTTATCTCTCTTTTTCTCAGCTTTTTTATTTTCTATCATTTGGTCTTCTATATTACTAATTCTCTCTTCTGCCTCATTTATCCTAGCAGTTAGAGCCTCCATTTTTTATTGCACCTCATTAATAGCCTTTTTGATTTTGACTTGGTTAGATTTTAGTTCTTTTATTTCTCCAGAAAGTGTTCCTCTAATATCTTCCATGCTTTTTTCAAGCCCAGCCAGTATCTTTAAAATCGTCGTTCTGAACTCTAGCTCCGACATCATACTAATGTCCATGTTGAGTAGGTCCCTGGCAGTCGGTACTGCCTCTTGTTCTTTTTGTTGAGGTGATTTTTTCCGTCTTGTCATTTTGTCCAGAGGAGAATAGATGAATGAGAGAACAAAATGTTAACAGGGGAACAATGACCCCAGAAAAATATACACTAAGCAAATCAGAAGAGTCCTGAAATGGGGGAAAAGAAAGGGAAAGAAAGAAAAAAGAAAAAAAGATAAAAAACAAAACAAAACAAAAAACAGTATATGATCAAATATGATCAGGCTGCTGCATAGATCAGTGCCACAGACTAGATTTTGGGTGTATTTTGGTCTGTTAGAAGAAAGTGTCTCCTACAATTTTAAAGAAAAACTTATATATGTACAAAAATAAGGGTGAATACAATGAAGGGAAGTAATATGACTGTAAAGATGAAAATTATAAAAGATTTTATAAAAGGAATTGATAAGATAAGAAGTTGGTTGAAAAAAGAAAGAAGAGGTTTAAAAAAAAAAAAGAGAGAGAATGTGATCAGGCAGGTTTTTAGAACAAAGCAAGACACAAGAGATTTAGGGTATATTTTGGTCTGTTAGAAGAAACTGTATCCCAAAAATTTAAAGAGAGAAGAACTTATATATATATATACCAAAAATAAGGTTAACTACTATGAAGGGATAGAATATGACTCTAAAAATGAAAAATAAAAAAGATTTTTTAAAAAAGGGATTGATGAGATGTTGGTTGAAAAAGAGAAAAGAAAAATTAAAAAAAAGAAAATTAAAATAATTAACTTTGAAAGACTAAAGAATCATGGGGAAAAATCCATGAATTCTATGTGCAGTATTCCTCCAGCACTGGAGTTCTGCTGTTTCCACTGATCGGTAAACTCTGTCTTGGCTGGCTATTCTCGCTGATCATCTGGGGGAGGGGCCTGTTGCCGTGGTTCCCAAATGTCTTTGCTGGAGGCGGCATTGCCCCGCCCTTGCCCAGTCCGGGCTAAGTAATCTGCTCGGATTTGCTCTCGGGAGCTTTTGTTCCCTGCAAGCTTTCCGTACAGCTTTGGAGGACGAGAGTGAAAATGGCGGCCTCCCAATCTCCACCCTGGAGGAGCTGAGACCTCGGCCCCGCTCCTCAGTGAGCCCCCAGAGAAAAGCAGTCAATCACTCCCGTCTCCCTGTCTCCGGCCGCACTCCATGCTCACCCCGCCTGTGACCGAGCACTTCTGTCCCTGGCACAGGACACCATGTGGAGTCTCCAAACCCAGCAGATCCTTGTGGTGAGCTCCTGCGCCGCTCCTCCCAGGGGAGGAAGAGGAGTCTCCCTGGATCTGGTGCTTGTTGGGTCCCTGCTGGACGAGCAGTGGCCCGACTGTGCCATAGATCACGGTTTATGGCAACCCCGAGCTGAGAGCCCGCGCCTCGGCTCTGTTTCTGCAGCCGGCTTCCCCGCTCCGATACCTGGGAGCTCTGCCACACTCAGGCACCCCCGGTCTTTCTGTGACCCCGAGGGTCCTGAGACCACACTGTCCCACGAGGGTTCCACCCCCTGCTTAGCCACTGGAGCCATGTCCCTCAGCGGACCCAACTTCTAAAAGTTCTGATTTTGTGCTCCGCGGCTCTATCACTTGCCAGAAGCGGCCTTCGGAGGCCCGCTCCCCCACCGTCTATCCTCCCGAATATCACCTCGGATTCACTTCTCCGCATGTCCTAGCTTCCAGAAAATGATCACTTTCCTGTTCAGAGTTGCTGCTATTCTTTTCTTCAGTCTCCTGTTGAGTTCATACGTGTTTAGAATGGTTTGATCCCTATCCAGCTGAACTCCTGGGACCAGATCAAATTTAGGTCTCCTTCTTCTCTGCCATCTTGCTTCTCCCCCAGCCTTTGCTTTCTTAACTTGACAGTTTTTTTTTAAAGATTTTATTTATTTGAGAGAGAGAGCGCATGCATGCATGTGTGAGCAGAGAGGGGCAGAGGGGGAGGGAGAAAGAATCTGAAGCGGACTCCACACTGAATATAGAGCCCCATGTGGGGCTTAATCCTGGGACCTTGAGATTAAACCAAGATTTGGATCCTTAACTGACTGAGCCAGCCAGGTACCCCATTAACTTGACATTTTTAAAGAGGGCAGATCAATACTCTTCTTTTTGTTTTTGTTTTTAAATTTTGTAGAAAGGCCCCTCATTCTGGGTTTGCCTGGGGTTTCCTCATATTTAGCCTTGGGTTATGTATTTTTTGGCAGAGATACCATTGAGGTGATGCGTCTGTTGATGTACCATGTCAGGAAGTACCTGATGTCCATTCATCCCAATATCGGTGACATTGGCATTGATCTCTTGGTTAAGTAACTTTTTCCACCATAAAGTTACAGGTTTTCTCCTTCTAAATTACAAGTAATTTCTGGGAAGATATTTTGAGACTATGTCAATATCTTGTTTCTAAAATGTTTTCTGACTACTTTAGCCTCCACTGCTGATGTTCTGACTCCATTATTCCTTATGGATTTATTAGTTGGCATTTTGCTGTAAGGAAGAGTTTTCCATTCTCCCATTTACTTATTTAAGTATGAACTCATGGATTCTTACATTTTTCTGTGTGTTATAATCTCTTATTGTCATTTTTTATTTTGAATCCAGATTTTCCCTGCTTTGCCCAGAGGCTGGCCCCGTCATCCTGGTTTGTCTTTTTGCTATGATTCCGTGATGCTTCGACGCACCACCTCATCCTCTTTAGCTCATCTTCTAATTACTCTGCCCCATCCCAGGAATTACTCGTTTCCCCAATGATCCCCTAGGTCACTTTGGTAAGAAAATCGAATGTATCTTTTATGCCCACCCTCACTTTTCCCTTCACCTTTCAGTAACTTGTCCCACGAGTCCCTACTGTGACCATGATTTTCAGCATCAAGGTAGAGGGAGAATTCTGATCAATTTATTTACCTTAAAACTGTTTTGGAATGGTTGTATTACCTTTCTTAGAATTGTTTGCAATTTAAAAGAGGAAACCAGTTAGGAAGCAATATTCAATTTTTAAAAAATAATCATAGGATGTTAGTGGTAAAGGAGATGTTAGATCACAGGGTCACAAACTCACGAACTCAGGACCCTGGCATTTAACGTGAATGTGTGTGTGAAAAGGCCACTGGTGTCAGTGACAGAGAGTGTGGTACAGAATGGGTGGAACTGGAGGGTACAAGTCTACCTAATGACATTTAAATGAAAATAAGTGAATAAATAAAACGCTGGGCAGACCAAGCAAAATTTTGTTTATAATTCTTATTTATCAGGGGGTCTATTGTTAAGGACTTTGGTGTTACAGAAAAGCTAAACTCTGGTGGTTTTAACACTGTACTTAGGGGAACCACTGAGGTACTTTGTGGAACTTTGCTGTGGTCTCAGGAACAGTGGACAGATCCACTTGACCTCCTAAACTTCTGCTTCCTTACTACCCATTTGATGCGATAGCAGTGTGTGAGATTCTGTTTGAAGGAAGGGATCTGTGGATTTAAAATATATATATATTGGAAGATTTATTTATTTATTTTAAAGAGAGAGCACGCGTGCGAGCAGGGGAAGGGGCAGAGGGAGAAGGAGAGAGAGAAACCTGAAACAGACTCCGCGCTGAGCACAGAACCTGATGCAGGGCTCGATCTTAGGACCCTGAGATCATGACCTGAGCCTAAATCAGGAGGCGGCTGCTTACCCGACTGAACCACCCAGGTGCCCCAGGATCTGTGGATTTTAAAACAAGTTTGAAAGGCGCCTGGGTGGTTCAGTTGGTTAAGCAACTGCCTTTAGCTCAGGTCATGATCCTGGAGTCGATCTAGGATCGAGTTCCACATCGGGCTCCCTGCTCAGCAGGGAGTCTGCTTCTAAATTTCTTTTTTTTTTTAAAGATTTTATTTATGTATTTGACAGAGAGAGACAGCGAGAGAGGGAACACAAGCAGGGGGAGTGGGAGAGGGAGAAGCAGGCTCCCCACTGAGCAAGGAGCCTGATGTGGGGCTCCATCCCAGGACCCTGAGATCATGACCTGAGCCAAACGCAGATGCTTAAGGGCTGAGCCACCCAGGCGCCCTGAGGGATTCTGCTTCTCCCTCTGGCCCTCCCCCCTCTCATGCTCTCTCTCTCTCATTCTCTCTCTGTCTCTCAAATAAATAAAAATCTTAAAAAAATAAATATAAGTAAAACAAGTTTGAAAACCACTGAGGCAGACCAGCTCCCTCATCTTGCTGATAAGTAAACTGAGGCTGTCTGGGGATAACCAGCATTGCCACAGTTGTTAGTGGCAGAGTTAAGGCAAAAACCCTGGCCTTCCAATACGTGGTCCAATCCCTTTTCCCTACACAAAGCCATTTCATCTAAAGGTGGAAAATCAGGTACCAGTGGAGTGGGTTGTCCTAGTGTCATATAGCATACACAATCAGTTACCTCTGAGTGAAGATGTCCTGGTTGACAGGAAGTAGACAGCCCTCCATGCTCTGAAGACAAATATCCATCTTGATTCTATAGCTTTACAATTTGAACATGTATGTGAGTGAATATTTGGGTAGAACTAGGTGATCAGACACTTTCGTTGCTGATTGGCATATTATAATGATACTTTATAAGGAAAATTTTTTTTTAAGATTTTATTTTTAAGTAATTTCTACACGGAACATGGGGCTTGAACTCACAAGCCTGAGATCAAGAGTCATATGCTCCACTGACTGAGGCAGCCAGACCCCAGGAAATATTATTTCCAATAAATATATCAGTAAATTTTTCAAGTGTAATTCTTAAAACTGCTAGAAGTGTTTTTCTTAATTGACAGAATATCAAGGAACTTTTCCATTTCCATTCTCATGAAATCATCCTTTTACTATCATAAAGTTTTTTATTTCTCCAGTTAAAATTCACGTATTTTATTTTATTTATTTATTTATTTATTTTTAAAAGATTTTATTTATTTATTTGACAGAGAGAGACACAGCGAGAGAGGGAACACAAGCAGGGGGAGTGGGAGAGGGAGAGCAGGCTTCCCGCTGAGCAGGGAGCCCGATGTGGGTCTTGATCCCAGGACCTGGGGTCATGACCTGAGCCGAAGGCAGACACTTAACGACTGAGCCACCCAGGTGCCCCAAAATTCACGTATTTTAAAGAAAAATAAGCTCTATTATAAATAATTATATAGACCCTATAAATCACTTGAATACAGCTGTTTTAATCATGTTGTGATCTATTAAAGTCTCTAGTTTTATTACAGTATAACAATTAACAGCTGGCCAACTTGCCTAAGTAATTCCGTTTTTAAATTTTTAGACTGTCTACACAAAATATAAAACTGGAGTAATTATCTGAGTACTCTTTCAAGGCCAGTTCAAAATTCCTATGTCTCTTTTGTCTTTCATACAAAAGTGAACTTTGTCTTCAATCACCCACTTCACTTTCTCTTGTGTAGTAAAGGTAGAAATAATATTTTTAAGAGGAAGGTATATTTGGAGCGCCTAGGTGGCTCAGTTGTTGGGCGTCTGCCTTCGGTCAGGTCATGATCTCAGGGTCCTGGGATTGAGCCCCACATGGGGCTCTCTGCTCAGCAGGGAGCCTGCTTCTCCCTCTCCCACTCCCCCTGCTTGTGTTCCCTCTCTTGCTGTGTCTCTGTCAAATAAATAAATAAAATCTTTAAAAAAAAAAAGCAAAAGAGGAAGGTAATTCAAAATGTATGTTAAGTGTTAACATATGATTTAAAGAGGACAGGGACCCAGGCAGCATTCACCCTAAAGTCCTTACAAACTCGATTTAAAATATTGCCCATTTAAAATCTAGGTCCAAATGTGCTTCTGTCCAGATTAGATTGCTCTTGAAAGAGGCATTACTTTAACCTTTTGTGGATTATTTTCTGATATTTTAGACTGTACCATTCCTTTCACTCTTTTTTCTGTCATCTTTCCTTTTAGGAGAAAGGAGGTTTTTTAATGTTTTGTATTTTTTTTTTCCTTGAAAGGAAATACTAGACAGAATGAGTGAAAGTGCAAAGAATCATATATTATTACTGAGCCTGAAATGAATTATATTAGCATCAGTGTCTACTTTTTAATAAATTACGGTCCATATAGGCCTTATTATAACTTCTTAACTCATGGATTCTTACATTCTAATTATTGTTTGGATTATTTCCCCTCATCCAATAATTTATCCTTGGATTTGTCAGTTTACTAAGCTATTTTATTATTTGACATGTTAGATTTCCCCTGTTGTTAACCCCACAGGGCTATATGAATATTTATTCTACTTCATGGAGAAACAGTTATTAAGTGTTCACAGGGTTCAGGGACATTTTTCAGTTGTTTGTTATCTGTTTCCTCTTCCTTCCCTTTCCTTTTCCATTTTGAAATTGTTTTCACCTTTTACCCATAAGAAGAGGTGGGTTGTAGGGGGTAGACTTTATAAAATATAATGCCTGTTTCACAGGGCCATTGGGAGAAGTAAATAAAACCATAGCTAGGGGGCTCGTAGCACAATGCATGACATCCAGTATTTACTTTTACTTTTCTGTCCTTTCAAGAATCTTAGTTTGGCAAGCTTGATAGGTCATCAGAACTGCTGTGCTGGACAGAATTTTCCTTTCAGTAAAATGAGAGCCTAGGAGTAACTAAGCATGGCTCTTGTAGGATTTCCATTTAAATTACAATGGATAAGTTAATAGTTTTGCCAAAGCTGGAAGCAAGACAGTGTAGTGTGATGGGAGGAGCCTTGGTCTTAGGACAGAGGACTAGGGCTCAGTCACTAACTTGCCAGGTGACCTTAGTCACCTTGCTTTGGGGCTTCAGTTTCTTCAACTGCATAAGGATGTGGATGATTCCCAGGGCACTTTTGATTCTAGAACCTGATGGTTCTACTAATGCAGCATTTTTAGAAATGGATTTATCTGTGTGATGGAAAAAGACTTGGACAACGTACAGCCACATGGTCCTGCTGGTTATTCCTGAGTGCTGGGACCAAGGATGGCCTTGTTGCCTGCCTGCCTGCCTGCCTTCCTTCCTTTCTTTTTACCTTCTTCCCTCTCTCCTTCCTCCCTTCCTTTTCTCCCTCCTTCCCTCTTTCTTTCCTTCCCTGTCCATTTCTTCTTTTAGTAATTATTTATAGCTCCTTCCATGAGCTAGGCCTTCTAGCTAAGCCCTGGGATCCAAGAGTGAACAAAATGTCAGTCCTGCGTTCACGGAGCTTACAGTCAGTCTCTCCCCCCTCCCCCGCAGATATATGAATATATATATTTTTCTCCTTTCCTGAAAAGTGTCAAACATATAGAGAACCTGAAGGAAGAGTTCCTTGAACATCTGTATCCCCTAGATTCATGCATTATTAACATTTTTTGTTCCCTCCTCTATCTCTGTGTATATATGTGTGTGTGTATTATCATTTAAAAGTTGCAGACACCATGCTTCACCTCTATGCAATTTAACATGCATCTCCAAGAATTAGTATACTCTCATAAATAACCATAATACCATCATCATACCTAACTTACCTAACCCCCCAAATTATCACCAATTTTATAGAATTATATGATGTCCATTCCATATTCAGATTTCCTTAATTATCCCAAAATATGTCTTTCATCGTCTTTCCCTTCAGATTCCAGTTCAACAGTCAAAGTTCACATATTACATTTGGTTTTTAAGTCTCCATAGTCCCTTTTTTTTTTTTTTAAAGATTTTATTTATTTATTTTAACGAGAGAGACACAGCGAGACAGTGAACACAAGCAGGGGGCGTGGGAGAGGGAGAAGCAGGCTTCCCGCGGAGCAGGGAGCCCGAGGTGGGGCTCAATCCCAGGACCCCGGGATCATGACCTGAGACAAAGGCAGATGCTTAACGACTGAGCCACCCAGGTGCCCCTGTAGTCCCTTTTAATAAAAAACTATTCCTCCACCTTTTTAAAAAATTTTATTATGTTATGTTAGTCACCATACAATACATCATTAGTTTTTGATGTGGAGATCCACGATCCATTGTTTTCGTATAACACCCAGTGCTCCATGCAGTACGTGCCCTCCTTAATACCCATCACGGGGCTAAGTGAGTGAGTGAGATAGAGCACAAGCAGGGTGAAAGGCAGAGGGAGAAGCAGTCTCCCCACTGAGCAGGGAGCCCGATGCAGAACTTGATCCTGGGACTCTGGGATCATGACCTGAGCCAAAGGCAGACGCTTTACCGACTAAGCCACCCAGGCGCCCCTCCTTAGCATTTTTAAAAAGAAGGGTTCATTTTGACTACCCCTCATTCTTCCCACCCTTCTCAATCCCACCCAGGGTTAAATGCCACTAGTGTTCTGTGCCAGGTGTCCTCATCTGAGAAATTTGAACCATCTCTACCTTGAAGCATTGTTGTGAGAATTGGAGATTAATAGTAAGACAGGTAAAGGGCATAGGGCAGAGTCTGCTGTGTTACTATATGCTCGATACATCACCACTGTCATTCTTATTGTTGTGGTATTTGCCAAAATGAGAGAAAAAGAGTTGAACTTGAAAAGAGACAGGGCAGAAGAAAGAAAGTAGAGAAGAATATTCAGTTTCTACATGGTTACTTCAAACAACTTTCCAACAGTGTTTTGTGCTTATGTGGTGACCTCAGTAAATGTTCCCCTGCGACAGTGGTATGACACAGTCATCATTAACATTTTTGCAGCCCTTTACAGTTTACAAAGCACATCCACGTTCATTATCATGTTGGATACACACCGTCTTTCATGGAGGTAGATGTGTTTCCTGCTTCGCCCAAGGACACAGAGGAACCAGTGGGGGAACTCAAATTAGGAGTTCTGATTGCACAACAGACTTCTTTTGCTGAAAATGTGCAGCCTGGCACAGACACCAAATGTCTCCTTTCTAAATTCCTGACCACGGGAGTCTTTCCTTATGGTGTAGGTTACTGAAATGCTTAGTTAAAGCTCCCTGAGTCTATTTCAGACTTGCAGCTCCTCAAGCTGCATTGGGTGACATTTTCTGTACTGTCATGTGTTGTCAGTCAGCCAGAAGGCTTCCGTTATTTCTTTCTCTCTGCTCTCACAGAGAGAAGTACTGGGTAATGAACCTGAATTAACACCGTCACATGCATATTAAAATGCATTCAAATCCCTTAGCTGGACTAACTTCCTTGCTCAAATCGTATAGCATTGGACAGACTAAAAAACACCCAAAGGTTGGCCCTTGTTCTTTGAAGGAGATAGATTTGGTATTTCTCAATGTTGACATTGAATTTTTTTTGTCTGGTCATGTTTAGCTCTTTTTTGAGAAAGGAAAGTATTGCTATTTTAAACAAAAACAGACAATCTTTGGGGCACCTGGGTGGCTCAGTCGGTTAAGCGACTGCCTTCGGCTCAGGTCATGATCCTGGAGTCCCAGGATTGAGTCCCGCATCGGGCTCCCTGCTCAGCGGGGAGTCTGCTTCTCCCTTTGACCCTCCTCCCTCTCATGCTCTCTGTCTCTCTCTCATTGTCTCTCTTGCAAATAAATAAAATCTTAAAAAAAATAATAAATAAATAAAAATTAAAAAAAATAAAAAACAGACAATCTTTGGTTTATCAAACTAGTAGTGTGACATAAATCATTTTAGAGGAGATGAGGTTTTTTTTTCATTTACTTCAAGATTTTTTCTAGTTTCTTTTGTGATTTCTTCTTTGTACCATGAGATACTTAGATCTGTGTTTTTTTTTTTTTTAAGATTTTGTTTATTTGACAGAGAGAGAGCAAGAGCAGGAACAGAAGCAGGGGGAGTGGCAGAGGGAGAAGCAGGCTTCCTGCCGAGCAGGGAGCCTGATGTGGGACTTGATCCCAGGACCCTGAGACCATGACCTGAGCTGAAGGCAGACACTTAACGACTGAGCCACCCAGGCGCCCTAGATCTGTATTTCTTAAGTTGCGAATATTTCTGATTTCCTAGTTATCTTTTTGGCAATGGGACCTGTATTTCTACTATGTTTTAGTATCTGTGATGTCCAGGGAGCAGGGTTTTTTTTTGTTTTTTTTTTTAAATGTAGGCTCCACACTCAGCATAGAGCCCAATGTGGGGCTTGAACTCATGACCCTGTGATCAAGACCTGAGCTAAGATCAAGAGTCGGATGCTCCGGCGCCTGGGTGGCTCCGTCGTTAAGCGTCTCCCTTCGGCACAGGTCATGATCCCAGGTCCTGGGATCAAGTCCCACATCGGGCTCCCTGATCAGCGGGAAGCCTGCTTCTCCCTCTCCCACTCTCCCTGCTTGTGTTCCTGCTCTTGCTATCTCTCTCTGTGTCAAATAAATAAATAAAATCTTAAAAAAAAAAAAAAAGTCGGGTGCTCAACCAACTGAGCCACCCAGGTGCCCCCAGGGATCAGATTCTGTGTGATTTCGGTCATGTGAAAGTTGCTGAGATGTGCTTTGCTATCCAGGTTATGTCAATTTTATAAATACTCCAGGTACACTTGAAGAAAGAAATGTTTTCTGTAGTTGTTACTGGGAATGTTCCTTGTACATCAGTTACAGCAGGTTTGTTAATCTCTTTCAAACCATCTGTATTTTTTACCAACTTACTTATTTTGACTGTTGGCCCACTCTATTATTTACTGAAAGAGGGGTGTTTAAATCTCTCACTAAATGTGTGTATGGATTCATTTCTTTCTTCAGTTTTTGCTGTATATATTTTGATGCAAAGTTATTAGGTGAATACAAATTTAGAATTGATCTATCTTCTGGTGAATGTAACCTTTTTCTCACCAATTTATCTCGACTGGTGCTTTCCTACTTTGATATTACTACATCTGTACCATCTTTCTTCTGGTTAATATTTGCATCCTCTTTATCTTCCTTTTCCTTTTTCTATCCAATTGCTCTCAATCTTTTTAAATATTTTACGTGTGTCTCTTTTAATATTCTACCATCTTTCCCTTATATATTTTTGCTGATGATTTGAACTTAAATTATAGACATTGTGCTGTTCAAACTAATTTTTATCATATATCCCTCCCAGATAATTCCCTAATATCATCTAGTACTCAGCTGATACTCAAATACTACCAGTTGCCCGTAAGGTGATTTTTATAACTGTGTGCGTCATTGCATTTGACTGTGTTGTGTTGCTCCTAGTCTTTTTAAAATCTAGAATAAGCTAACTTAATTGATACACTGTCGTATCAATAGTGACTGACTATAAAGGAAATGACACAGATATTTTATTTTTTTTCTTTTTTGATTGTGTATCATACTTAAAAAGGTTGAAAAAAAAACACACAAGGATTCCAAGGAAACTGTCAACAATCAGTAGGATCCAAGTGGTACCTGCAGGAGGAATATATAGGACTTTTAAGACTATGTCATTGATTTGAAACAGATATTTTAAAAATCACTCTTAAGCTATGTATAAGAAATACAGTCAGTACATCTTGTTTGTTACAATTATCTGACATCCAGAAAGTAGAAGTAAGAAAAAAACACGTGCTTTTATATCTGCCGTCAATTGTGAGCATGACTGCCTTCTTGATATATTTATCTATTTCTATCTACCTACCTATTTGTCAGCATTTTTTATATGGTTGAGACTATTCTGTATAGAATTTTGCCTTTAGTGTAGGCAATTTTATATCACATTTTGTACCTTCTTATTCTTTAAAATTAATATAATTATAATTTTTAATGGGTGCATAATGTGCTGTTAAGTGAATGTTTCTTGATTTTGCAGTCATCTCCTGTTGAATGTTTAGATTTTTTCCAGTTGTTTTTAATTGTTAATAATAATATCATAAACATATTTTTGAAGAAATTTTAGCCTGTTTTACATTATATCCTCATTTTAGAGGCTGAGATTATTCTGAGGTAGTCTCATTATAGAGAAGTAAAATTTCTGAGTCTAAAGGCATAACCTCTTTTAAGGCCTTCCAGAAAAGTGTTGCAAATTTTAAAAATCCGAAAGCTTACTGCATTGGAATGGATGTCCTGTTCAAAGGGGACACAGACTAGACTCCCTAGAAGTGAGGGCATTGGCATGTGACTTGGCATAGACCAATCAAATTGGCCCCTTCCCCACACTTTGAGGATGAAGTTATTTATGCAAGGAAGCAGGCCCAACAGAGAATCAATCTGGAGGCAGCATATGATGTACGGTGCTGAGATGGTAGTTCAAGCCATGAGGTCCAGCATGCGATGGTGTTGGCAGCAGTGTCCTTAGCAGCAGGACTCAGACATGATCTTGGCTCTGGCCCTGACCAATGTCTAGTGTCTCTTATTCTTTACCATTTGCTGAGCCTGGTTGACCAGTCTTTCCTGATCTATGTTAATCCCAATATCCTTTAATAAATTATTAAAACCAACCAGAGTTGGATTCTACTGCATACAAAAAAGAACTTGACCAGATTTCCATGCAGGGATTCTGCCCCTGTGTAGCAGGACCTATTTTAAACAGCAGGAGAATCAGCATGCACAATGGGAGATCTGAGACAGTAGAGAGGGCTCAGTAAGGTAACCTACCAGGACTAGGAGTTGGGAAAGTCTGGTTGAATGAACTGGGGCGGGGGGAGGGGGGAGTACAGTATTGGAAGCTGATGGTGAGATCAGCTTCTTTAGAAGGTAATATCAATCATTCATGGACTCTGGATCTGGTTGTCAACAGAGTGATTCAGGAGTCCAGCCATTGGAAATGTGACTCCAGAAACCAGGTCTAAGAAGGTGACGAAAAGTTAAGCCACTAAATGTCTGGCAAGCCACGCAGCCTTGGTTGGGGCTGATTGTGGGTGTGAGGCTGTAGATAGGATAGAGGGGCAGGAGCGGAGGATGTTGTATAGACTTGAGGTGGAAGATTACAATCATCATGGAAAGGCCATGCAACCACTTTTGGAAATTCTCTTTGGCAATTCGGAACCAGTTTTCAAGTAATACTACCAACGTAACCTCATTACATACAAAGTCTGCTTTGTGTCTGACCAAAACTTGTGTTGCCCTGGCTGGATCACCTTTGCCATGGGAATGGGCTTGGGGTAGATTTAGGCCACTTCAAAAATGCAGAGAACATAGGTTGTAACCACTGAGGTACCTAAAAAGCAATCTTTAGAATAACTATTTATTTAGCCTTTATAGTTTTCCAAAGTTATACCAGTGCTTCGAATCAACTGTCTCCTTTAAATCTCTCAACAACCCTGAAAGGTAGGAATTAGTAACCCTGTTTTCCAGATGAAAGCACAGGCTGAGAAGTTAATTACCAGATAAGATAGCAAATGAGTAGTAAAGCAAGAATTCAAACCCAGATCTGGTTCACTCTAAAACGTGCTCTTTCTTTAGGCAGCACTTAAGGAGGGTCCAGAAAGACTTGAAACAATTTCAGTGTTACTGTTGTCTCCTCCGGAGACTGCTTTAAAAGGAACAGTACACATCTGACTCTATAAATTTGGGATTTTAAAAATCACTCTTAACATAGATGGAAGTCCATTTGCAAAACAACCAATAGAATTCTGCCCAAATGTGGTGAAATCTTTGATTCAGGGCTTAAAAAACAGTAAAAAGTAACAAACAGTAGATCTGAATACAACTGGAGTAATAAAACATCTTCACTGATTTTCATACTCAGCAAAAGTGTTTTTTTTTTTTTAAAGATTTTATTTATTTATTTGAGACAGAGAGAATGAGAGAGAGAGAGCACATGAGAGGGGGGAGGGTGAGAGGGAGAAGCAGACTCCCTGCCGAGCAGGGAGCCCGATGTGGGACTCGATCCCGGGACTCCAGGATCATGACCTGAGCCAAAGGCAGTCGCTTAACCAACTGAGCCACCCAGGCGCCCTTTTTTTTTTTTTTAAAGATTTTATTTTTAAGCAATCTCCATACCCAACGTGGGGCTTGAACCCACAACCCCGAGATCAAGAGTCAGAAGCCCCACTGACTGAGCCAACCAGGCGCCCCTGTACTAATTCAAAGACACATTGAAAAGTTAGCCTAGCTTGTGTGACCCCGACTGAAGATTGTCTCTGCATGAGCATGCACCTTTCTGCCAGGGTACCGAAGAGCTAGCCCACTTGTGAAGGGGTTCATTTCTGGGCATTTCTTAATGTATATTTGTCACTGCACACACACATAATAGCTAGAAATGTAACACTCTAGAATTCATTTGGCTAACAGCAGGCCTGTCTTCAGACGGACACTAATGCTAAGCAGTGATATCTTCCATGCTGTTTCTTTCTTGCTACACTTATTTCAGAAACATCCCAGCTTCCAGCCAGACAGTCCTAGACTGGCCCTGCACAGCAAGCAAAATAAACCTGTTTTGTAAAAACCACTCCTTTGATTTGTCCCAGCCTTGGACTCTGCTTAGTTAGGGGCACTGATCATGAGGCATGTCATCTTGGGCCATCCTGGTGGGGTGAGGAGTAGGCCACCCGTGGCTTCCCAGCTGCACTGCTTGGGGAGCAAAGGATTCAGAGCAAAAGACTTTTAAAAATATAATAATAATAAAAAAAAGAGAACAGAAGGGAGAAGACCTCTTTGAAAATCCTTACTCTCTCTGACTATCTCCATTTCATTAGTGTTGGCCTGACAATGTGGAAATTTTCTTTTTACTTTGATATCTGTCTAACCCTTGAGTTTAAAATTGCGGTAAGCCATCCATCAAGGTTAGCTAAAACAAAGTTGGAACTGGGGATCACCACCTCGTCCTTTAGCTGTTGTACATTTTCATGTTCATCCTTTGAAAAGTAAGACCACAATATATTTTATTTACTTGAGAGCAAGAAAAAGAGCACAAGCAGGGGAGAGGCAGAGGCAGGCTCCCCACTGAACAGGGAGCCTGATGGAGGGGCTCAATCCCAGGACCCTGGGATCATGACCTGAGCCAAAGGCAGACGCTAATCAACTGAGCCACCCAGACACCCCAACAGCATATTGTTTTTATTATTCAAGATCCCCTTGGTTACTGACAACCAAAATCCAAATTGAATTTGTTTAGGAAAAAGGGAGGAATTTATTAGGGGGATATTAGAATATTGTAAGTAACCAAAGGTGTGGTAAAAAGTCAATCTATGGGAAAGACAAGGAAATAGCCAGAAATTTAACACAAAGTAAAATAAAACCAGACCCAGGGAGCAAACTGCTATTAGTATTCTTTTCATCTGTACTCTTCCTGGTTGTTCAGGTCATTCTCTCATTGTAGGTATTGACTTTCACATATTGTGGCTAAAACACCAAAGAGTCAGTACTTTATTTCTTAATTCCAGACAGAAAAGTCTTGTGGAAGGCCCTGATTATCCTGGCCTCAGACAGGGGCACCAGCCTGGTTCAATCAATTGTGTCAATGGCCTGGGGCCATCTAAAAACATGGCAACATGGCAGCCCAATCTCTTTGAACCACATAAGGAATATGGAATGGAGCAGTTACAAGAAGGGAGTTTCTTGGAAGGAAGAAGGGGTTCTAGTCAAACAAAATAGCAGACACCCATTATAAATATATATAATATACTTGCACACAGACCTGAGAAATGGTTCTTATCTGGTGTTGGCCATTTGCCAACCAGACTCTTGATAAAAGTCAGAAATCAATATGATATGTATATATGGCAAGAACTATAGGATTCATTCATTCATTCATTCAAACTTGGGACTCCAAAGAAGACAAAATATATTAAGAATAACTGGATCCACACTCTAATGAAAATCAAATACATAGTAGTTTACACTCCTATTTACCCTTGTCATTGTGGAAGAGGACCAAGAACTGCGAGTTCTTATATTCACCTCTAGTTCCTCCTTCTGAAAGCAGTGACCACTACAAAATTATGTAGCTAAGGGAATTTTCTTTTTTCTTTCTTTTTTTTTTTTTAAAGATTTTATTTATTTATTTGAGAGAGAGAGAGCGAGAGCAGGAACACAAGCAGGGGGAGTGGGAGAGGGAGAAGCAGGCTTCCTGCCGAGCAGGGAGCCCGATGCGGGACTCGATCCCAGGACCCTGGGACCATGACCTGAGCCGGAGGCAGACGCTTAACGACTGAGCCACCCAGGCGCCCTGCTAAGGGAATTTTCTATGCTTGTTTGAACTGGATTCTCTTCTGCATGCTCTCCATTGTTTTTGTCTTATCTGGTTTGGTCTAAGCTAAGGTGTCCCACTTTTTATCTTGGAGCTCTTACCTCTGTGTATATTGCCTCTGCTGATCCGCTGGAATGGCTGTGTTCACCATGGCCCCCTGACCTGAGTGAGTTCTGTAGGCACCTTCTTGGGTTACTCTCTCTCCAGGGGCTGATGGTAGGTGGAATGTTCAAAGCCCCTTGGCAGGATGAATCCTCTCTTGACTGTTGTCTGAAGAGCATATAGGGAGATTGTTCCTTTACTAAACTCCATAGTGTTGTGTTATGTAAGATCATGAAACACTCCTTCTCTCCACCATCCATCTCACCTGACTCCCTGACATGATATATTGCCAGCAACTTAGATTTACTGTTCATTAATTCATGCCTAACATGCACTGGCTTATGCTAAGTGTTATTGAATGTCTAAAAATAGGCACAGAGCCTGGAAGTGAGAAGTGAAAATTGCAGAATAGTTGGGTGGGAAAAAAATGATGGGACACATAGAGGCCTTTTGATACTTTTCCCTGTGGTTATCTTTTATAGGTTAAATAAGATTAATATTCTTGGTGAACCAAGGACAATTAGCCACTTTAGATGTTTTATTTCTTCTTAGCCTGCTCCAAAATCTGTTTTATTTATTTAATTTAACAGGACATTGCCTTGATTGGGGTCATTCAGATAAGATGCTTTGCTTTACATGTTTGCAATCATGTTTGCATGTTTGCATTTCTGAAGTTTTGCATTTCAAATCAGGCAACTAGTTTCAGCAAATACACTTTCATGTACATTCGTCATGAAACCATATTAAAACCAACCCCCAAAATGGTCTTTAGAAGTGAAAGCCATTTTCTATTTATAGGGAGAATTTGGGGGGAAACAGGGAGGTTTGGCTTTATTTTAAAAACAGTACAGTTGAGGAGTGTCTGGCTGTCTCAGTCCATAGAGCATGCAATTCTTGATCTTGGGGTTGTGAGTTTGAAACCCACACTGGGTGTAGAGATTACTTAAAAATAAAAAATCTTTAAGAAAAAAACAGTATAATTGAGTATATAATTTTTTTAAAGATTTTATTTATTTGTCAGAGAGAGCAAGCGAGAGAGGGCACAAGCAGGTGGAGCAGCAGGCTGAGGGAGAAGCAGGCTTCCCGTGCAGCTGGGAGCCTGATGCGGGGCTCGATCCCAGGACTCTGGGACCATGACTTGAGCTGAAGGCAGATGCTTAACCAACTGAGCCACCCAGGGGTTCCAAGTATATAATTTAAATGAAAAATTGTAGGCTGGTGAAATTGTGGAAACAGCCCAAGTGTTCATTGACTAATGAATGGATACGGAAACCATGGTGTATGTGTGTATGTATATATTATATATACACACATACACTGGAATATTACTCAGCCATAGAAAAAATAAAATATTGCCAATTGGAACAAGCTAGAGAGTATCACGCTAAATGCAATAAGTTCGAGAAAGACAAATACCATATGATTTCATTTGTATGTGGAATTTAAGAAACAAAACAAATGAGCAAAGCGGGGATAAAAGAGAGACAGAGGCAAACCAAATAGCCGTCTCGTAACTCTAGAGAACAAACTGGTGGTCACCAGAGGGGGGTTGGTTGGGGGGATGTGTGAAATAGGTGATGGGGACTAAGGAATGTACATGTCATGATGAACACTAGGTGTTGTATGAAAGTGTTGAATCATGGTATTGTACACCTGAAACTAATATTACACTGTATGTTAACTAACTGGAATATGAATAAAAACTTTAAAAAAATTGTAGGCTAGGGTTTTTCTAATTGTATTAACAAACTGAACATTCTGACAGGGGCAAAGAAAGGTGGCAATACTCCTATCCCTAATGATTACTGAAGTACAGACCTTTCTGCCTTTATTTCACTCCTGCTCCCCTGGGACAGTACAGGATGAGCATATTGCTTACACTCATCCTCTATTTTCCAGGAAACCTGGCTAAAGCATCTTCTCACATGCTACAAAGCTGATTTCACAAATAATTTTATTACTATGGTATTATTTAATCTTTCTAACATATCTATAAGGTAAATATCCTAGGCCCACTGGCTGTCCAGGTCAGGGCTGGGATGTGTATCCACAATTTTTGATTTCAAGTTAAGGACCTTTCTCACTTCATTCATATTTCTCAAATGGGTCTGACGATCCTTGGAAGTCTTCAGTTGTATTCTTAAGGGGTCTCTAGTTGTCTCTGAGAATTTAACTTTGTGTTTCCATTTTGGTGATGATAATAAATGACTATCAACCTCTTTTGGTTCCTTTGGATGAGCAGCTGAACAGAGAGCTGCCACATGCTTTTGGGGCCTGCGTTTCTATCTGTGTTTAAGATTTTATGGTGCCAGGGAGTGCTACTTTAATTGTCGGAGACAAATGATTTGGGGGAAGAAAAGAACACACAGGTAGTTAAAATGTGAAGGTTGTGTTCTCACTAAGTGAAGGCCAAATGACTTCATCACAAGATGTATGAAGGAAGGTTCTGCATAACTTAGAGACAAGAGGTAGAAACACTGAGTCATTGTACAGCATGTCAGCACACTAGACTCAGCCTGCACACTGGCCATATTCAGGTTGTGGGGTGGAGTGGCCATCTACACCTGTCCCATTAAATTAAAATCATTCATATGAATATTATGAGTTCTGTGTTTGTTGATCTGCAACTTTGTTTTAATTTTATTGTTGTATATTTATATGCAAAAATCCTTTATGTCTAGTTTATCACTATGTGATTTATTTGTTTGCTTGTCTATTGTCTGTTTTTGTTTTTGTTTTTACATTAGTATATAAGCTTCTGGAGAGCAAAGGCCTTGCTTGTCTAATTCACTCTTTTACATGATAGTTGGAGCTTTGGGAATGGAAAAAATCTAGGGAGATCTTGTAGACCAAGTGCAGAAGAGGGTCCAGGATGTAAGGCTAAGGAAGTTAAGTATTTAAGAGGTGAATAATAGAGGGTGAGTTGGCAACAGACACTAAAGGAGCATCTAGCAGAATGAAGGAGTATAGTCTCATGGAAGGCAATGGAAGACAATGTTTCAAAAAGGAGGTCAGAGTTAGAGGTATAATCTGCTGCCCAGAAGATAAATATAGTAAGTGTCCCTCAACTGTAGTGACTTGGAGGATGTTGGTAACCTTGGGGGAAGTACATTTCATTGGAGTGCTGGGGTGGAAACCAGACTGGAGTGGACAGAAGCATAAGAGATGGGGCAGTTGAGGCAGTAAAGGTGAACAACTCAACACCTTTATGAAATTTGGGAGATCCAAGGATTTAGCTAGAGTTGGACATAGGGCCAAGGGAGGAATTTTAAATTTAAATGGGAGGTAGTTGAGCTGACGGTCTGAGGCTAGAAGAGAAGCTGGAGTTGAAGAAGATGATGTCACCAAGTCTGCAAGAGGCAGGAAGGATGGAATCAGAAGACAGGACATAGTGGGCTGACATTGAGTAGGGTACCACTTCCACTGAGAGGAGGGAAGACAGGATATTTACTCAGTACCTGCTGTTGACAAACAAGAAGGAACATAGTCCCTATCCTCGAGAATCTGCAATCCAGTTGGAAGGGCAAGACTTTGCAACAGAATAGAATAACTCCATCTGTGATCAGTCTACAGTGAGTGCTGTAGCATTTCAGAGGAGATCAAGGAAGTTTTCATGAGAAGTGGCATTTGATTTGAAACTTGAAAGCAGAGTAGGATTTTCTAGCTGGAGATATAAGTGGTAAGAGAAAATAAAGGAGAAGAAGAGCCCATTTCATGTAGAGGGACTGGCATGAACAAAGGATTGAAGTGCTGTACTTCAATGAGTTTATCCTTCAGGAAAGAAACAGGGACTTCTTTTTTATTTTTATTTTTATTTTTTTGGACCTGTACTCTGATAGAAGAAAGCAATTTAGAGGAAGAAAGAGACCTTAGAGATTATGCCGTCTAGTGTCCTTATTTTTCTAGGTATTGAAAATTGAGGTCCAGAGAGATGGAAGTGACTATTGAAAGTCACAAAACTCAAAGGCTTTAGTTGGGCTCTGGCTCACAAATGTAGCATCTGCAACATTACACGTGTTATAAGAATAAAATACATTCAATAAAACTGATTTTTATTGAATTACATCAGAGATGCAAGGGAGTAAAGATCAAAAGATGTTTAAGATTTTTGTTTGTTTATTTGTTTTTAAAGAAATATAGTTACATAGTCAACATGGTTATATTCTAACAAAGTTTTGCTATGGAGACATTTCATTACACCCCACGTTAATGATGAGATAAGGATAAATTGTTACTAAGAGATTGATGATTTCCTGCAATTCACTGGACCTTTCTTATACTTGTCTACTGTGCCTTGGCCATTTTAAGCCCCAATGGGCCAAAAGTGAATTTGAAGAAAAATTTATGTGAACGGAAAGTATATATTTACAATGGAAGAGTAGAAGGAAATAGTAGCAAATTGGTAACAAATTACCACACACTTAGTGGCTAAAAACAACCCAAGTATATTAAATTACATTTCTCAAGGTCAGAAGTCCAACACAGGTCTCACTTGGCTAAAATCAAGGTATTGGTAGAATTACATTCCTTTCTGGAGACTCTGGAGGAGTATGTGTTTCCTGCCTTTCTTTAGCTTCTAGAGACCACTCATGTACTTTGGCTTGTGGCCTCTTTCCTCTGTATTCAAAGCCAGCAACATTAAACTTCTCTCATCTTTTTCTGTAGTCACTAGAGACCTTAACCTCCCTCTGAGCACAGCCAGAAAAGAGGTTCTCTGCTTTTAAGGACTCGTGTGATTAGATTGGACTCACCTAGTTAATTTGGGATTACCGTCTTATCTCCAGATCCTGAGCCTTAATCATATCTGTAAAGTCCCTTTGCCATATAAAGTAGCAAATTCACAGGTCTGGGATTAGGACATGGACATATTTGGGGAGAGGGATGTTATTTTGCTTACCACGAAGAAGAAGGAGGAGGCAAAGAAATACTATGGATTATTAGAGAGATGACTTACAGGTAATTAGAGAAGAAAATGAGCATCAGGAGCTAGTATAAATTCACTGAATCAGAGCAAAGATCATTTTCTTACTTAGCAGAGTTACTGGGCAGACAGATGTGGAAAATGCCAGGGACAAATTTGTCAGCCTGGTTTTTCTCTTAAGATGTTCTTGTGGAAAGATAAAGGAATGTGTGTAAGATGTCAACGCAATAAGCTCTCTTCACAACTCATTAAACAACTGATGAAAAGTGGAAATAGATATAAACCTGAATGAAGGCCCCCGATGTGTCACAGGGCTTTTTGTCCTTGGTCCTTCTTAGTCATAGCATTATCAGTGACTTGGATGGGGACTTAAAGCTCAGGCTTGTCAAATCTGCAGGTGACACACTAGGATTAAAAAGTTAGGGGAAATCTTAATAAACTGGGAAGATGAAAGCACATGAACTGTGACAATAATAAATGTGAAATCTTTTTTTTTTTTTTTAAAGATTTTATTTATTTATTTCAGACAGAGAGAATGAGAGGGAGGAGGGTCAGAGGGAGAAGCAGACTCCCTGCCGAGCAGGGAGCCCGATGCGGGACTCGATCCCGGGACTCCAGGATCATGACCTGAGCCGAAGGCAGTCACCCAACCAACTGAGCCACCCAGGCGCCCCAATAAATGTGAAATCTTAAATTTCAGGGAGAGAAGCAGTTAAATACAGGATGGATGGTACTAGATTGGGTGTCAGTAAAAATAAAAAAGATAACAGTGTATGTGTGTGAAAGTAGAGGTATTATCAATGGCATCAGTTAACGATTTTTGAGCCTCTGCTATGTATTGGATACAGTGCTAAGGGCTTTATATATGTCATCTATTTTCACCCTCAGAATTCATAAGGACATAATGATTATATCTGTTTCACAGATTAGGGTTTGGGAATGTGAACTAACTTGCCCAAGATTACAAAATTATCTGTCAATACAAATTCAGGTCTGACTCCAAAGCCCATACTCATGTAACAGAATCACGGGAGTGTTTTCAAAAAGTTGAGGCATTGTATTAGTAAAAACACAGTGTCCAGGTCATTACAGAACACATGTTGGGTGTATCTTCCAGTTTGGGTTCTTCACAGTAAGAGGAGATTAGACAGACTTGAATGTACAAAGAGGAGTATGGCCAGGGTCTTGAGTGGTTTGGACACCAAATCATGTAAGGAGTGATGGAACAAACATGGTATATTTTGCCTAAAAAAGATGTGGGTTGGAATGGATGGCACAAAAGTATTATCACTTCTGAAAAATATTTGAAGACAGAGTTTTTTTCTTCTGGAACCACGTGGGGGCAGGTTTTGGTTCAAGGCAAGTTGATGATAAGGATTTATGTCATGAAGCCAGTATTCAAGGACAGGTTTGATGTGGACATAGCAACCAAGTTCTTTCATCTTTAGGGTTAAATAATGCTTGGCAGGGATAGGTGCTCAATTTGTCTCTGTTGAATGTGTGAATGAGTGACTTTGCCAGGGACATCATATAAGGAATTAGTGAATTCAGAAGCAAGTCAAAAGAGATGAACTCCAGAGTTATTTCGAAGTGGAATTTTTCTTTGATTTGATTTAGATATTGACTTGAGCTAAGCAGGGCAAACCACCCACAGCCCTGGGTCTGCTTTCTTCACCTAACTGTAAGTCAGTTCAAAGTCCTGATGGCCTGATTCACACTAAGTTCTAATGACCTGAATATCAACATTGAAAGTATTTCATATTTGCATTACTAATAGGTCTCTTTCTAAACATGTTGACATTTTATTTTATTTTTTTTTAAGATTTTTTATTTATTTTTTGACAGAGAGAGACACAGCGAGAGAGGGAACACAAGCAGGGGGAGTGGGAGAGGGAGAAGCAGGCTCCCCGCAGAGCGTGGGAGCCCGATGCGGGGCTCCATCCCAGGACTCTGGGATCATGACCTGAGCCAGAGGCAGACGCTTAATGACTGAGCCACCCAGGCGCCCCAACATGTTGACATTTTAATTGTTCTTGAGTGGCCTCCATTATTTTTCCCCTGCATTTTGGCAATATTGGTTAGATAAATCATAGGAAAAAACAAATTAAATTTGCAATCTAGCCTCTTTCAGTAAACAAGCTGGCAATATAAGGGTCCTTAGAGGTTGTAGCTATGATAGTAGCTGCCTTGAGTCAAGTGGAATTTGTTTACAGGGTTCATTTAGAAAGTGAGTCATAAACTATGGAACAGTAAAGACCAAGAGGATACAGACATGGAAGGAGATATCACAGAGCTGGGCAGAGTTGGCGGTGGCCTATATTCTATATTTGAAGAGTCTAAGGAAAGGCCATTGTCTAGCTTTAATATGTTATTATTCATTAATAATAATAAATAAAAATAATGTTCAGGCCATACATGAATCAAAATCCCATCTTTAATACAACAAGATACATAAATATTACTAACTTGTGGTTTCAGTAGAGTAAGACAGCTGAATTTCCCCTAACATCTCTGCATTTCTTTTGCTCTATTTTGATGCCTGGCTAGTGGACCCAAGTGTGGGGCTGTCATTGAGTTGGCAAGAGTAATACTTTTTTTTTTTTTTGACAGAGAGAGAGACAGCAAGAGAGGGAACACAAGCAGGGGGAGTGGGAGAGGGAGAAGCAGGCTTCCCGCTGAGCAGGGAGCCCGATGTGGGGTTCGATCCCAGGACCCCGGGATCATGACCTGAGCCGAAGGCAGACGCTTAACAACTGAGCCACCCAGGTGCCCCAAGAGTAATACTTTTAAATCCACTTCCCCAGCCCACCAGTATTTTATACTTAGTTATTAGTAACCCCTGCCATTATTATGTCTTATGAAGTTCATTATGAGACCATGTCACCATAGATACCTACAAGTAATCCATCTGTACAGTTATTTAGCCCTTTGGAAGGTGCCACATTGAAATTTAATTTGGGGGATTCCCAAGTTAATTTCCCATTATGGTCATCCTAGTTAACAACCACTTGCTCATTTGTCCTAGGTGCTTGAAATTTCTACTCTTGAAGTAATTCCTTTAGTTTTCAGAGAAGACTATTTGGGAAAGGTAATGCTAAATCACTTGAATAGAGTTGGTTTATCAGATTAATTTGCCTGTCTTTCCTTTCCTAGAATCCCCTCTATATCACTCAGGCTCTCTTCAGGATATGGATAACCTAGTCAAGCTGGGTAATTGAGGAGAGTTTAATGAAGGGGCTATTTACAAAGTGTGTGTGGCTTAGGAACACCCCATGCTAGTGACACATGGGCTTCATTACCATACCTAGGCCTGATGGCGCAAGGGTCAGTTACTGGAACCTGGAGAGGTAGCTGTATGAAGAGGGTACCTGAAAGTTGCTATGCCATTTGGTGGATAGATGAAGCAGGAAGTAAGCTGGAGAATACATATCCACACTTCACTCTCCTCTCTCCTGTCACCTGCTGCTTCCCCACATTAACTGAAGCCACACAAAACCAGAGGGCAAGGAAACCATTGATGTCCACATAGGTCACTCTCTGGAGGCAGGATGGAGAGTGGATCTGGAGGGACAACAGCAAGAGATCCAGAACAATCTGTAGCAAAGTCGGTGTTCCCAGGTCACTGTTCTTGGCTTCCTTCTCATAGTCCTATTCCCACGGGCCATCCCACTTATGGTATCTACTACTTCACCCTATAGGCTGATGTCCAAATAACTCCACCTGAATCTTCTGGAGGCACCTCACCCTTAACATGTCCTGAATGAATGAACCATCACACTCTTCATCTTTATGTCCTTTATTCAATCTGCTTCTTCTCTTGTATTGTCATAGTTAAGGTATCTCTATCTTGGTGTCCAAGTCAGAAATCCAGGGATCATTTTATACCACAGTCTTTCCCTCACTCCCATCATCCAGTCCCCAATTCTGCTGATTTTACCTCCAAGATATTTTTCTATCTAGCTTTGTATCTAGCTCCTGTTTTCTGTATTTCTACTCCCACTTTTCCGGTTCAGGTCATTACTACGTCTTATAATCTTATGTTCTGGCCTCCAGTAGATTCTCCCCCTTAGAGAGAAAGTGTGTGTGTACGAAAGAGGGAAGGGCAGAGGGAGAGACAGAATTCTCAAGCCTACTCTCCACCAAGGGCAGAGCTTGAGGCAGGGCTCGATCCTATGATCTCAAGATCATGACCTGAGCCAAAACCCAGAGTTGGATGCTCAACCAACTGAGTCACCCAGGTGCCCCTCTCCCATTTTTTTATTTTTATTTTTATTGAAGTATAGTTGACACACAGTGTTACCTTAGTTTCAGGTATACTATACTGTGATTCAGCAAATGTGTACATTATGCTGTGCCCACCACAAATGAGGCTACCATCTGTCACCATACAACACTATTACAATACCATTGACTCTATTCCTTCTACTATGGCTTTCATCCCTGTGATTTATTCATTCCTTGGCTGGAAGCCTCTATGTCTCGCTCTCCTTCAAACATTTTGCCCATTCCCCTCTGACAACCATTAGTTTGTTCTTTTTATTTACTCACCGTTTCTGCTTTTTGTTTGTTTATTCATTTCTCTTATTTTTTAGTTTCTACATGTAAGTGAAATCATATGGTATTTGTCTTTGTCTGACTTCTTTCACTTAAGCATAATACTCTCAGTCTGTCTTGCAAATGGTGAGATCTCATTCTTTTTTATGGCTGAGTAATATTTGTGTGTGTGAATTCTTTATCCATTCATCTATTGATGGACATTTGAGTTCCTTCCATATCTTGGCTGTTGTGAATAATGTTGCAATAAATATAGGGGTGCATATATCTTTTTAAATTAGTGTTTCTGTTTTCTCTGGGTAAATACCCCATAAAGGAATTACTGGATGATAGGGTAGTTCTGTTTTTCATTTCTTGAGGAACCTCCGGTTTGGCTGCACCAAATTACATTCCCACTAGCAGTACACAAAGGTTTCTTTTTCTCCTCTTCCTTGCCAGCACTTGTTAGTTCTTGTCTTTTTCAGTAGGTTCTCTTTTGAAACTATGACTCTCATTGCCATCAGAGTATATCCTTGGAAATCAAATTCTATTCCACTTATTCATTTATTTAGAAAATATTTCCTGAAAACGATTGTGTGCCAAATATTATGCTAAATGTTGGAAATTCAGAAATAAATAAGACATGTTTTCTGCCTTTAATTGTAATCTCATGGTAGAGAGAAGTAAGGATAGATTCATAGTATTATAAACAAGGCACTTAGCTTATAATAAGGGTGAGGGTGGCAGAGAAAACTCCTTAGAGAAATTAACAGTTAAGTTTAGCCCTGCAACACTAATAGGTCTTAATCAGGTAAAAGGAAGAAGAGGAGGAGAGACAGGCAGGGAAAGATATTTTAGGCTGTGAGTGCAACCTGGTACATGATCTGAAAGCAAGGGAGAGAGCATAAAGAACTGGAAAATTTTAAGGTAATATAGTGTGCGTAAAGCAGAAAGCATGAAATCCGTGGCCAGACAATGAAGAGTTTTGTTAAGGATTTTGGACTTCATCTCAAAGATTATGGGGACCCCTGGAGGAGTTTAAGCTGAGGCTTGACATGATCAAATTTGTGTTTTGGAAGGATTACTCTTGTAGTTGTTTGGCAAATGGATTTGAAAGGAGTTAAGACTGGAGGCAGATTAATCAGTTGTTAAAAGCTTTCACTGAACTCAGGAAGTAGCAGTAAATATGTAATGATCCAAAATATATTAAAATAGGATCATTTATAGGATCCATTGAAGGATTGAACTTGAAGAGTAAAAAAGAAAAAGGAATCTAGACTGATACATGGGACTGTGGCTTGGGCAACTGGATGGGCAGTTGCTAGTATTCACCAAGGTAGATAATTCAGAAATATGAGGTATAGGAAGGTCAGATAATGAACTCAGTTTTGGACACACTGAATTTTATGGTTCTTATGGGCCATTCAAGTGGAGATATTGAGTTAGATATTCATATCTAGATTTTGAATTACAGTAGGAGATGAGATTTCTCAAGTCATGCCTATTGAATGAAAATAGGCTCCATGAAGGACCAACTTTAAAGCTTGTGGGAGGAAAGAGAGAACAAGTGTTCAGAGTTAGGAGGGGAAATGAATCTCCATATCCACTGGATCAAGGCCAAGCTCTTAAATTGTAACTTTTCTCTCCCACTTTATCTCGTGCCAATCCCCAATTTACATTTTAAGTTTTATTAGTTCTCTTAAGTTCTATTAGGTCTTTTAAGTTTTATTAGTACCAAGCTGCTAGTGGTTCTCCATGCTTATGTAGGGTCTCTATTCCTTGGATATCTGTCTATTGTTTGTTTTTAGTGTTTCTTTCTCTACCTAGAATACCTGTTCCCTTCTTTATCTGGTTACAGCCTCATTAGCTGTCAAAAGTCACCTGAACATTGCCTGCCCTGGGAAGACTTGAGTCCCCTTGGTTGAACTAGATACCCCCTCCTTCATTCACATAGCTTTTGTTTATGTATATATTCTAGCACTTATCACATGGTATTGAAACCATCTGTCTACCTAGCTTAGCATACAGATTGTTCCATGGGTTCAAGAATGGTGTTGCAGGTTGGATTCCCCAGGAAGCAGATTTTGAGATGGAGTTTAGTGTACAAGATTTTTATTTAGGAGCACTCTTGTAGAAACACCTGTGGAAAGGAGAAGGAAGCAGGAGTGGGCCAAAGGAGAAGTTAAGCCTTGATGCAAACCCAGTTGTCTCATCTGACACCATAAAGAACTCTGGAGCTAGAACAGCTTTTCAGAGTTGCTTCAAATTGGCAGTGGGATGGTTAGGTATCCCCTACCTAATAAGTCATTGGGAGGAGCTGAGCAATAGTTTTCCTCCTCAGACAGGCTTGTGATCTCTAATTCTTTAGACACACACCTCCCTGCTCCCTAATGCATGGAATCCTGCCTGCTGCATGTATTTATATTACTTACAGTCCTTTGAGTTTACTACCCCTGTCAGTTGCTAACAGATGTTTATTAAACTGAACAAAAATCAGTATCACTGCATCACACTTCTCAAGAACATTCATGTATATTTATTTAATCAAAACAGCCCTCAAAAGTTAGATATCATGATCACCCCCATTTTACAGATGAAGAGACTCAGTCCCAGAGTCGCTCAGTGATTTGCCCAAGGTCTCTAGCCAGGAAGTGATAGGATTATGACTTATATCAAGTGTTCTTATTTAAAACTTCATACTCTTCCACTGTGACATCTGAGGGTGTTAAGATGTTACTGATGGAAGAAGACTGGGTGGAGATAGGTCTTGACTAATCTAGGCTAGATGGAAAGGAAAAATATACCTTAACAAAACCAAAAATATTCAGGGAGAAAGAAACTAGAAAATTTCCAAGCTGGCAGCCTTGGAAAAGGAGACTATTCTTTTAGGACCTCCTTTCCTCAGAAGGTTTCAAAGGAGTAAAAACAATTAGAGCTGCAAGGGAGAGTAGGAGACAAGACAAGGTTGATGATCAAAGGGGAGAGCAGCGTAGGAAAATAACATTTCATAGACAGCCATGCACACACTGAAAATGTGTCAGCAGCACGAGGTCATTGTTAACTGCCAAGGATAAGACTGAAATAGATTGTTAAATGAGAGACAATATTGCCAAGGCTGAGTTGTTTGCCTGCTTCAAAAGGACAAAATTCTGGGAGGCAGAATGAAAGAAAATTTATCCAATTGACTATAAAATGGAAATATGATGGCTCCAGTGCTGGATATGGATTAGAACTTTTTCTTTCATTACACTAAACTTGACTAGTCAAAAGACTTTGAAAATAACATTTTTCTTCTCTACATAACTTTAAATAAAGGATTTTTTAAAAGAAATTTGTTTTTTGGGGGGCGCCTGGGTGGCTCAGTTGGTTAAGCAACTGCCTTCGGCTCAGGTCATGATCCTGGAGTCCCGGGATCGAGTCTCGCATCGGGCTCCCTGCTCAGCGAGGAGCCTGCTTCTCCCTCTGACCCTCCCCCCTCTCATGTATTCTCTCTCATTCTCACTCTCTCAAATAAATAAATAAATCTTTAAAAAAATAATAAATAAATAAAAGAAATTTGCTTTTTATTAAAATGCTGGAGGGTAAAATTTTTGTCTTCATTAAAAAAACATTTTAAAGTTTAATTTTTACAGTCACAGAATACTTGTTTCAGACAGGAGAGATTTAAGGACACATACAAGATATTTTCTTCAGGTAGAGCTAGCTAGCTGATGAACTGCATATGGAGTGTGAGGGCAAGAGAAGAATAAAAATTGATACCAAAGGTTTGGGCCTGAGCACAAATGAATGGTCACTGAGATGCAGAAAACTATGACAGAAAGGGCAATGCACATGGTAAATATCTGGATAAAGAGAATATTTTTCTCTCTTAAAATCTTTAGATATTGATGACTATCAAAGGCAAAAATTTTAACATTGTCTAATGGGATTTTCAGTGTAAGTAGATATAGTACTTATGATTGTATGTATTATATGGTTGTAAGATTTCTGCATTTCACTTGAAGGGTAACATGTGAATTCTAAGTAAACTGAAAAGTAAGGTATGTAATTGTAATCCCTAGAACAAACTCTAAAATATTTATGCAAATAAATAAAATACTAAAAATATATTTTTTAAATCCAATAAAAGGCAGAAAAGGGAAGACAGGAAAATCAACACAGAGGGGACCAACATAAAACAAATAAATGGCCAAACTAAATCTAAATAAATCAATAATTTCCTTAAATGTAAATACTCTAAACACATTAATTAAAGACAGGGTTAAAAAAAGTACAAAACCCAACTATAGGATATCTGCAAGAAATTCACTTTAAATATAATAATATAGACAGGTTAAAAGCAAAGTGATGCAAACAGATACACAACGTAAATACTAATAAAAAGATAGTGGTAGTGGCTTTATTAATATCAGACATAGATTTCAGAATAAGCAAAAATACCAAGGATGTTACATACTGATAAAAAGCATCAATTCATCAAGAAGATATGATGGTCCTAAATGTGTGTGCACCTAAAAACAACTTCAAAATATATGATAAAAACTGATAAGATTAAATGGAAGAATATTCAAATCCATTATACTTAGAGACCTTGAAACCCCTCTCTAAATAATTAACAGAACAAGTAGACAGAAAACCAGCAAGTATATAGAAGATCTGAATAATACCAACACCTATTTGGCATGTATAGAAATGTTCACACAATGACAGCAGAATACACGTTATTTTCATCATCACATGGAACATTCACCAAGATATACCAATTTGGGGCCACAAAACAAATCTTAACAAACCTAAAAGAATTGAAGTCGTACAAAGTATGTTTTTTGATCACAACAGAATTAAGCTATAGTAGCAGAAAGATATCTGGAAAACTCCCAAATATTTAGAACTTAAAAACATACCTCTAAATAATTCATAGGTCAAAGAAGCTTCCTAAGAAATTATAAAGTATTTTGAGCTGAATGAAAATAATACAACATATTAAAGTCTGTGGAATTCAGTTAAAACAGTGCTTAGAGGAAAATTTATAGCACTAAAATGTTTACATTAGAAAAAGAAAGGTCTCAAATAGTCTTTCATTTTAAGAAACTAAAAAAAATGAACTGAACTCAAAGCTGTCAGAGGAAAAAAAGTGTAACAATAACAGAAATCAATGAAACTGAAAACAAACATTAGAGAAAATTAATGAAATTAAAATCTAGTTATTATTTATGTATTTAAAGATTTTATTTATTTATTCATGAAAGACAGAAAGAGAGAGAGAGGCAGAGGGAGAAGCAGGCTCCCCAATGAGCAGGGAGCCTGATGTGGGACTCAGTCCCAGGACCCTGGGATCATGACCTGACCCAAAGGCTGATGCTTAAATGACTGAGCCACCCAGGCACCCCAAATAGGATTTATCTTGGTAATGCAAGGTTATTTTAAGATTCAATATCACTGTAATTTACTACATTAACAGATAAAAGAAGAAAAACCAATTAATCATTTCAATGATTTTAGAAAACTTTTTGATAAAATTCAGCCTTGATTCATGATAAACTTCTCAGCACTCTAGGAATAAAAAGGAACTTCTTTTACATGATTAAAAAGGATATCTATAAACACCTGTAGTTAACATCATACTTAATGATGAAAGACAATATTTTCCCCTAAGACTAGGAACAAAGAGAGGATGTCTGCTCTACCACTCCTATTCAATGTACATAATGGAAATCCTAACCAGTGCAGTAAGGCAAGAAAAAGAAAAAAAAGGCATTCAGATTGGAAAATAAAAGTTTCCAGATGACATTATTGCCTAAGTAGAAGACCTTAAAGAATTTACAGAAATGTTCCTAGAACTTAAAAGTGAGTTTGGTAAATCTCAAGCTGTAAGATTAAAATACAAAAAGCAATTATATTCCTATATAATAACAATAAACAATTGGAAACCAAAATTGAAAGTTAGTACCATTTATGATAACTCAATAAAAAAATCAATACTTAGGTATAAATTTACCATGATCTGTATGCTTAAAATTATGAAACACTGATGAAATAAATAAAAAGAAGACCATGCTCATGGAATGGATGATTCACTGTAGTTAAGATGTCAGTTCTTTCCAGTTTGATCTCTATGTCTGATGCAATTCCAATAGAAATCCCAGTGGTTGTGTCTGTCTGTATTAGCAAACTAAGTTTAAGATTTATGTGCAAAGGCAAAGTAAATATCTCATAAAATTTTGAAAATGAACGAGGTTGGAAGACTCATACTACAACATCAAGACTTACTAGAAAGCAAGTCACCAAGGAAATGAGATACTGATGAAAATATAGACACACAGTTCAATGGAATGGAATAGAGACTTGAGAAATAGACTCACAAAATTATGGTGGGTTAATTTTTGAAAAAGATACAAAGGCAATTCCATGGAGAAAAGATAGTCTCTTCAAAAAATTGTGCTTGAACGACTGGACATCCATGTACAAAAACACAAAAATGAACCTTGACCTATACTTCACATTTTATACAAAACTAACTGAAAATGGACAATAGAAGTAAATGCAAATCATAAATCTATAAAACTTTTGAAGAAAGCCTAGGAAAAAATCTCTGTGGGCTTGCATTAGGTGGAGAATTCTTAAATATGACACTAAAAGGAAGATTTGTAGGAGAAAAATTGACAAATTAGACTTTATCAAATTAGAGACTTTTTGCAAAGTTGCTGTTAAAACAATGAAAAGACGAGTCACAAGTTGAGGGAAAAACTTGCAAATCATACATTTAGCAAAGACCCTGCACTTAGAATATATAAAGAACTTTCCAAAATCAACAATAAGAATACAGCCCAATTTTTTAGAAGGCAAAAAATTTCAATGGACACTTCATCAAAGGAGACATATAGATGGCAAAAAGTGCATGGATTCTCAGCATTATTAGGCATTAGTCATTAGAGAAAGACAAATTAAAATTACAAGGTAAACTACACACCTACTATAATTACTAAAATTAAAAATGAACAAACAACTGGCAATACCAAGTCTTGATGAGGTTGCAGAACAGCTAGGACTCTCCCCATATATTGCTGTGCGAATGCAAATTGGTACAGCCACTCTGAAAAATAGTTTGGAAGTTGCTTATCAAATTAAACATATACTTACCATATGATGCAGTGATCCCACTCCTGAGTATTTATTCCGAAGAACTGAAGACTTACATTCACACAAAAACTTGTACAAAAATGCTTATAGCAGCTTTATTCAAAATTGCCAAAATGTGAAACAACCCAAATGTCCTTTGATGAGTGAATAGATTAATCACTGTGATATATCCATGCAATGGAATACTACTTAACAATAAAAAAAAATAAACGATTTCATACATCCAGCAACTTGGATGAGTGTCAAAACCATTCTGCTGAGTGAAAGAAACCAAGTTTTCGAAGTTACATACTATGTGATTCTACATACATGTCATTCTGAATATGCTGAACCTTCAGGGATGAAGAACAAATCCGTGGTTTTCTGTGGTCAGTGGTGGAATGTTTGACTAAAAACAGGGGGTAGGGGAGTGATGGAAACTGTTTTGTGTCTTGATAAGGGTGGTGGTTAAATGACTGCATTTGTCAAAACTCTTTGAATTTCACATCAAAAAGTTCGATTTTATTGTATGTGCATTAAAAATAAAAATTTAAAAAGTAACAGTAGTTTCAGGTTAGAAATCACACAGACACACTAAGTTGAGAAGAGAGAATCTAACTTCTGTGCTCCTACCCCAATGGTACTTCAATTATGTTAGAAAAGTCTGTAGATAGGTAATGGAGTGTGTGCTGTTGGAAGGGTTAAATAGCAGGGGATCATTAAGTGTATGGGCTAGAAAATGCACTGCATAGTTAGAGTGGTAGTTAGGACTTACATGTGTGAAGGGGGTAAAGTGGCTTAGCTTGATGAGTGTCTTCATCTGTTGCGGTCTGCTATAATCCGATACCATAGACTGGGTGGCTTAACAACAGAAATTTATTTCCCACAGCCCTAGAGGCTGGAAAGTCCAAGGTCAGTACCAGCAGATTCAGTATCCTCACATGGCAGAGAGAGAGTGACAAAGCAAGCTCTCTTGTGTCTCTCAGGGCACTAATCCCATCTTAAGAGCTCCACCCTCCTGACTGAATTATCTCCTAAAGGCCCCATCTCCAATACAGTCACATTAAGGCTTAGGATTTCAACATATGAATGGCGGGGGGAGGGGGGCACAAACATTTAGTGCATAGCAATGGACTCCCTTGAATTGCCCAAATTGAGCTCGCTTGTGTTGGTGATAATAGGGCTAGTTCCCTTGGCCAGGTCTATACTAAATGGAATAAAAGCTTTTCTGAAGTCCTAACATTGCTTAATCACATCCCCTTACCCTCCTCCTTGTTCACTAGTAAGGGAGGCTGGGTTCATCAGGCAATCAGTGTCTAGTTGTGTTTCCCCACAAAGGTCTCTCTAAAACATTGAGCCACTCTGAGAACAATTCACCCCATGGGGACATTTTCCAAATTAATGCTCTTATTTGTTATGGGCCATTAAACTAGAGCAAACAAAGAAACTTAAAAACCCCAAAACCCAATTATCCAATTTTGAGGTGAAGATTAGTTAGAACCAAAAGTATATGTTAAATTTCTTAAAAGACTCAAGAGTTAGAGCACAAGTATTAGAAGATCAATGAGAAAAAAAAATCAAGCGCTCTCAACTGAAATCTTGCAGAGGCCTGCCTTTCATAAAGAGATGACTTATGGCTTTTGGTCTCAATTCTTTAAGGAAGAAATGTTGGTTTTCCAAAGTCCCTTGGAGGGAGAAATGAAGCTAAAAATGGATGTTCTCAAAAAATAAAAATACATTAGAAAATAAATGAGATTCACTTATAAAAAATATTTATAGGTTTCCTACTAATATTGAACCTCAATTAATTAAGCTTCAGACTTTTCCTTTCTGACCAGAAAAGCATCTGTTCTGGGTTGTTGATTCTGTTCAGTGCAGTGCCCTGGTTACTAATTAGCAAGGTTGAGAATGAGATGGACGTTCTTTTGTGGAAGTTAAGGAAACTGACAAAGACACATACATTCCATCTATTTCTAACTAGGTGGAAGGTAGAAATAACTTTGAGTAAGACCAGGATTTTTCGACTTAAATACTTTGGGGTTTGATCTTGGATGCAGGTGAATATGTAGGTATTCAGATCTCCTCCATTCCACCCCATGGAGTAAGGATGACTTAACATCGTGCATGTGTTCCCCTGCGATCCCTCCCATACTCGTGCGTACCGTGCCCGAATTCTTCTTCACATAGTTGCTTTGGGCAGCCAACAGTGTATTGGTTTGCTAGGGCCGCCATAACACAATACCACTGGCTGTATGGCATAAACAACAGAAATTTAGTTTTCATAGTTCTGGAGCCTGGCTGTCCAAGACCAAGGTGTCAGCAGGTTTAGTCTCTTTTGAGACCTCTCTTGGCTGGCATATATATGGCCACCTTCCTTCTATGTCCTCCCATTCTCTTTCTTTCCTCTGTGTGTGCACTTCCCTGGTGTCTGTTTTGTGTGTTTTCCTCTTAGGACACCAATCAGATTGGATTAGGGCCCACTCTAAAAAGCCTCATTTTAGTTAATCACCTCTTTAAAGACCCTTTCTCCAAAAACAATCACATTTTGAAGCACTGGGAGTTTCAACATACGAATTTGGGGTGGGGGGGAGCAGGACACACAATTCAGCCTCTTCCACTCACTCCACTCACATATAATCTATTTGCTCTCTGTGCCACAGAGTGTAAATGCAGTGTTTTACTTGAGAATAATTAAAAAGTGAGTATAACCTACTTTTTTTTTTTTTAACTGCAAATATTTGCCAACCCCTGAACCAGAGTATACTGCTTTAAAAAGGTTTATTGCACGATCCCATCTTCATGCAGCCCTCATGTGTCTTGGGGCAGTGGGGCAGGAGGTGCCCACTATGAGCAATACTCCCCTCAAGGGTACAGCAGGATCATCTGGAAATGGTTTCTCAATGGAATCTGTGTCAAGGCTTCATTGCCACCGCAGAGTCAACCAAAGCCAAGAGCTGTAGGGGACTGCCCTAAAACACTGAGTCAGCGTCGCTGCCTTTTGGAGTGTTCCTCCACCTCCTTAGCCTGGAGGGGGGCCAAGATTGTAAAACCTAAAAAAATTTGAGCCACAACGCTTCTATCTCACTGGAAAACATTGCAAACACATTTGCACATGCACACACACAGATTAGAAGAATATTTCTTAACAAACTTCAGTTAACAGCTATTGTCACTGAAGAGCGACGAAAACCGTTTTATCGTTTAAGAAATTACTCACGCTCACAGATTGAGAGCTAGGAATAGTCCCATTATTCTAAATGTAACATCCAGGGAACTTACATTGAGAAATGGGACAAAGGGATGGTTTAGGGCTGCGGATGGGCGTTTAGTACATACGAATGTATTTCTCAAGCATTGGTGAATTCTCCAGAATTATGCAACAGACACTGGCTCAGAACAATCCACTTGAAACAAAGCAGTGGTTATATTTTAGCTACCGACTTTGTTACCTTTTTTTCCCTAGATAATCTATAGTATTCTTTAATTCGAGAAGCACATTTTAGCATTTCTGGAATTGGACTTCAGTCTTGCAATAAATATAAAATTTAATGGAGTCCCTCTCCTTCTCTTCTTCCTCTTTTTCCTTCTCTTCTCCCTTTTCCTCCCTGGAAAACCCTTATTAAAGAGCTGGTACATTTTACAGAAAACCGTGTCTTAGAATCGAGGTCAAGTGTTTCCAATGTGTTAGAAGTCCAGGTTGAAGACTAGCATTTCCATTTAGTTCTCCTCATTTGGTTCACAGTGTAGACGCTGATGATTTGCCCTCTAGGATTAGAAGGAACCTCAGTGGGTCTGTGCTCTGACATCCTCTCAGTTCTCTACCCTTAGCAGGGTTCTTATCAGGGGTGTGTCCTCATAAGGCCCCGAGGGGACTAAGCCTGCCAAAGGCCATGTGATGTGCTGGCACATGCCAAGTTCCAGAAACAAACACAGTGACCTTGATGGCAATACAGTGTAACGTCTCTTTGCTTCAAATCTATTCAAACATATATTTGTATAAGTATAAATTTCAGAGAAAACCTTTGTTTTGCAAGGTAAAGTACACTGTGTGTGTATATATATATATGTATATATATCACACATATAATTTATAATATATATGTAATTATAGTATTACATGTAATTTTTATAATAAAGATATATAATATATATGTACTTTCTAAACAAAAAGTAAAAGCTAACATCTTACTATAAGTTAGAATAAAAGAACATTAGCTCTAAAATCACTGGAATATGCTAAATAATTACATCAAGAATAGGCTAGAAATTAGTCTTCTAGAACAATCTGTCTCATAAATTAGCATGAGAGCTTATTTGCATATATGCTATGGGTGCATTTGAAAGTGTGTGCGTGTATATAGTATATATGGCATATGTAACATTTTAAAGGGAGTAAACACATGTAGTTAATTCCTGCGGCAAAAGATAATTTCAGTGTTTTTGCAACATTTGACAATCACTTCATCTTTGTAATACCATCTAAATTAGCATTTTTAAGAATCCCATATATTACTTAACAGAAAAGGCCTAAGTAGTATCAAAAGAGACTGGAGGCAAATTAAGTTTCCTTTTGTCCAACTTTGTGTCACTTCCTGCCTCCATAAATAGGGAAAGCAAAATATCTGTGTTTCTTATTCATGTACATCTGCCAAACCAATTAACACCTCCTGAATGTTATCTTAATTGCATTTATTAACATAACATTAACATAGCAGGGAGATAACATTCAGGAGGTATTAATTGGTTTGGCAGGCACTCTAGAATGGGGAGCATAGAGAAGGGCCCTTCTCAGTATCTTGCTTTTTTTTTTTCTTTTTTGGTGGAGAGGAAATGAGATTACATCGGAAAAGAGAAAATATATCTTAACCAAAATGGCAGACACATCACAGGGTCACTTGGTTCTGCTTTCTGAATGTTGCAAAGAGATGCCCAGCTCTAAAGCCTGACTCCTGGACAGTTTACCCAGATGCTTCCTCTGTATCAGTGGCTCTTTACAGTTCTGGCTCAGGAGGCCTTTGGAAGTGTGGAGGCACAGAAATGCCTCCCGGGGACGCACTGAGCTATAGTCATAAATCTTTACAGTACCGTAACTGCTTTAAACGTAATCAGAATAAGTTCCCCTGATGAGAATTTAATACAGCTCCTACCCTTATAGAATCATAGAACTATAGAATGTTATGACTAGATTCATCCATCCATTAATTCATTCAGTAGGCATTGTTGAGCACCTGCTATAGTCCAGGAACAGTATAATGCTGGGGTAAAGAGATAAACAAGACTCAATACCTGGCTCAAGATGTCCAGCTGACCCAGGAATTAGCCGTGTAGATAGTGATTGCAGATGTGTGGCTTACAGTAGACACCTAATACATATTTATTAAGTGAATGAATTCATGAAACGTTATCATTGTGGTTCCGCTCTGGTGGTGGTATGGAGGGTGGGAAAGGTGGGGTTTAGAGACTCGTGTATAAGAAGGCAAAACTAAATCGCAGGAGACACACTGAGGGTTGCTGGAGTGGGGGGGGGGGTGGGGTGACTGGGTGATAGATACTGGGGAGGGTATGTGCTCTGGTAAGTGCTGTGAATTGTGCAAGACTGTTGAATCTCAGATCTGTACCTCTGAAACAAATAATGCAATATATGTTAAGAAAAAAAAAGAAGAAGAAGAAGAAGAAGGTAGCAGGAGGGGAAGAATGAAGGGGGGGAAATCGGAGGGGTAGACGAACCATGAGAGATGATGGACTCTGAAAAACAAACTGAGGGTTCTAGAGGGGAGGAGGGTGGGAGGATGGGTTAGCCTGGTGATGGGTATTGAGGAGGGCACGTTCTGCATGGAGCACTGGGTGTTATGCACAAACAATGAATCATGGAACACTACATCTAAAACTAATGATGTAATGTATGGGGATAATATAAGAATAAAAAAATTAAAAAAAAAAAAAAGAAGAAGGCAAAACTGAAGACAACAGATGATATGGAAAGAGTCGAATGATTAGGGCCCAAACCAAGGCAGAAACACTAGGGATGAAGGGGAGGGTGTAGGTAAGGAGGTCCACATATAGCAACATTTGTTGAGGGTTTTCTTTGTGCCAGGCAGAGCTCTTAGCACGTGGTATGAACTTAATTTTCTCAACAACCATGTAACGCAGTCTTATTATTATACCCATTTTAAATGAGGAAACTGAGTACGGTGGGCTGAATAGTGACCCCCCAAGGCTGTCCCCCTCTAATCCCCAGAACCTGTGAATGTGTTACATTACATAGCAAAAGGGACTTTGCAGATGTAATTAGGTTAAGGATTTGCAATGGGGAGATTATCCTGGATTATCCAAGTGGACCTGATTCCAGGGTCTTTATATGAAAGGGTCAGGAGGAGTAGAGTCAGAGTCAGAAGATATAAGGATGATAGCAGAGGTCAGAGAAGAGAGAAAGTGCCACGCTGGAGACTTTGAAGATGAAGGGGCCATGAGCCAAGGAATGTGGGTGGCCTTTGGAGGGGCTTTCCCTGGGCACTGTGGAAGGACACGCCTCTCGGTTACTCACCCTTTTCTCTTTCTTTCATTTTCAGTATTTCTATGGGAAAATACTTTAATTGTACAGTATCTTTCCTTTTTATCTTTATTCTATTTTATTGTTTTTTGTATCTTTTTAAAAAAACATTTCTCCCATTACATTATAATTTTCATGAAGGCCATTTTTGTATTATATCCCTTTGACCCCATATCTGACACTGTGCCTGACACACACAAAAATGTGCTCATTAAATGTGTGTTAAAGAAAAGTTGGAACGGAAGAAGCTCCCCAATTTTCTTAGGGTGACATAGTTCCTGCCTGTCAGGGTGTCCCCTCAGGGTCAACAGACTTGCAGTCGTTTTGTGACATGGAGGTACACCAGCTCTGATCCCTCTTCAGTGAAGAATTTATTGACCTAGCTATTGGGAATGCAGTCTGCAGATAGACTTTAGTTATTAGAGCCTTAAGGAATTACCTCACCTGCAGGAAACTACCTTGCCCAAGGTTACATCCTTCTCGTGGTGGCCCATTCCCAGCAACTGATTGAAATGGGTGTAACAGCCTGGTCATTTCATTCCAGCATGGGGCAGCTCTGGCAGGCCATTTTAGCTCCTGGCTGAGCTGTCCCAGGTTGTCATTAGGCTCATATTGCGCTTGATTTCGGTTTCCTCATCCCTTCCACAGGTATTGATCCCAAGGATACTCCTTGATAAACATCCTGCCCACTAAACTCTTAGAGTTGGCTTCCTGGAGACCCCAATCTCAAACAATCACTAAGCATGAATTCTCTCTTGAGCCAGGTAGTTATAAATAAACAAAAACAGAATCCAAAATTTAAGAAAAAATTATAGAAGAGCTTACTATTAAGGAAATCCTATCCATTAATTATTACCTTTTCAATGAGTTATGAAAAGACTGCTATTATTAAAGATTTATCAGTAGGATCCCTCAGTATGCTGATGCCCCCCCACCCCCGCCAGAAACATGGTTTGACAGTCACATCAGATCTCTCTGTTAAGTATCTCTTGAACTTGTCTCTTTGCATCACCATCATCCTTTTAATTCAAGCCACCCATAACTTCCCTCTTGATGTAATGAACACGTGTGAGTTTGTTATTTTGTCTCCTTCCAATTTTTCTCCATGCTGGAAGGGTCACTACCCACCCTAAAGCTCTGTTGTAACTCCCCATCACCCTAAGCATAGAGTCCAATTCCTTAACATGGTATCCAAAAGCCTAATTGGGCTTCTTCCTGTTTCTAGACTCATCTGTGGCATGCCCTGATCAGCCTCCCCCTTCACCCCTGCCTCCTTTGTTTCCTGCCAAAGTTCTCCAGACTGTCCACACTTCCCGCCCACTTCCCCAGCCTTCTCCTTGAAAGATTTCTTTCTCTTTTTCTTTTTTTCTTTCTTTCTTTTCTTTTCTTTCTTTCTTTCTTTCTTTCTTTTCTTTTCTTTCTTTCTTTCTTTCTTTCTTTCTTTCTTTCTTTCTTTTTCTTTCTTTCTTTCTTTTCTTTTCTCTTTTCTTTTCTTTTCTTTCTTTCTTTCTTTCTTTCTTTCTTTCTTTCTTTCTTTCTTTCTTTCTTTCTTTCTTTCTTTTTTCTTCCTTCCTTCCTTCCTTCCTTCCTTCCTTCTTTCTTTCTTTCTCTCAAGATTTTATTTTTATTTTTTTTATTTTTTATTTTTTAAAGATTTTATTTATTTATTTGAGAGAGAGAGAATGAGAGACAGAGAGCACGAGAGGGAAGAGGGTCAGAGGGAGAAGCAGACCCCCCGCTGAGCGGGGAGCCCGATGTGGGACTCGATCCCGGGACTCCAGGATCACCACCTGAGCCGAAGGCAGTCGCTTAACCAATTGACCCACCCAGGCGCCCTCAAGATTTTATTTTTAAGTTATCTCTACACCCAACATGGGGCTGGAACTCACTCACGACCCCTAGATCAAGAGTCGCATGCTCTATCAACTGAGCCAGCCAGGTGCCCCTACCAGATTGATTTCTACCTACGTCTACTCACCTTTCTCTCATTCCCTGAGGATGCATTTGGTATCTCTCCTATTTGCTGTTATGGCACCTTGTACTTGGTCGTTTCAATAGCTTTACTGTTCATAACTGCCTCTAAACTTGGCTGTCTCAACCACCAGACTGAACTCCTTATTCGTAGCCATGAGCATAGCAACTAACCCAGTACCTAACACATAGAAGGTACGTGGGTAACATTTGTTGAAGAATGAATAGGTAACTGAAGTCTCATGAAAACCCTAATACGTAGTAGGCAGGGTAAACCTTTTTGGCCATATTTTAGATACATGGAAATTGAGGGCGACTTAGCCAAGCTTATATTGCATTTACGTCTTCTGATGGCAAATCTAGTGCTACTTACTATAAATGCTTTGATCCTTCATTCATTCCACATTATATGATTCCACAAATATTTGAAAGCCTAGTGTCTTGGGCTCTATTATAGGTGCTGTATTGACATAATCTCTCTTACTGAGCTTACATTCTGGAAGGAAAGATTGATAGTAAACAAGTAAACTATGTTGAGTAGAGGTAAGTTCTGTGAAGGAAATGTGATGTGGTGATGTGATAGAGCAGCAGGATGTAGAGGAGAGTGGATTTTTTAGAAATGGAGATTAGGGAATGCCCCTTGAAGGGGGTGACATTTGAACTAAACCTGAAAGATAAGAAGGAGCCAGTCATGAGACAAGCCAAGGAAGAACCTTTGTGGCAAAGCAGAGTATTTGCTAAGCCCCGCAATGGGAAAGAACTCAGTGTGTTCAAGGATCAGAAAGAAGGCCAGAATGACAAGATCACAGTGAATAATGGGGCAATGATGGGAAATGCAATCAGAGAGAGCATCAGTCTAGATCATGTAGGGATGGTAGATCCTGACCAAGGGTTTGGGTTTTGTTCTAACTGAAATGATAAGCCACTGGAAGATTTAAAGGAGGGTCTGGTAGTTACTTAATCCAGACGATGATAGACTGGGAGTCCTAATGATACAGGATATTTGAATGATTAGGATTTCAGGAAATAAAATCTCATGTAATTTGGAAAATGTAGTCTAGTGAGATAAGAGCTCTAGAAACTTTGTGTACCCAGTGGTTATTTTACCTGGAGAATTACCATGATTTTATGGTGATAAACCATGATTACCTTCATACTAATAAACCCCATATCCCAATTTCCAGCCCCTTATTTCTAGTTGCCTGCTGGACAGCTCCTCCGTGATGTCCTGAGATTTATGTCTAAAGGCAGATCTATTGGCTTACCCACGTACCCTACCATACAGTGGTATCCTCCTTTATAATTAATGACCTGTTAATTTACTTTTTTAACTTATAGGCATCCTAAACAGCAACCCAGTAACAAAAACCCAGCTGATGACCAGGTCCTGCTGCTTCTACCACCCAAGTATTTCTCAGTCTCAGCTTTATTGTCCTTGCATCTCTTCAGTTTCTCATCTGCTGTCACCTGGACTTTTGCAGCCAATCCCTAAATTATCATTAATCTTCTTTACTCCAGCCCATTTCACACTATTGCCAGACCAAATCTTTTTTTTTTCCCCCAAAAATGCAAGCTCTGTTCTGAAATATCTCCACTACAAAAATACTTTCTTATTGTTAAATAGCCAAATCCTATCACCAAATAAAATCCCAGAGTGTATCCTTCTGGACCTTGTTCTATGATTATACATACATACTCACAAATTAGATTATAACCTAATTCTGTTTGGTGATCTGCCTTTTTTAAAAATAGATTTTCAGTATTTTTCTAAATGAATTAATACACATCTACATCATTTTTGGTGGCTTTGTATTATTTCATTATATGGACGTACTATAATTTAAATAACTTCCTTTTGAGAGCCATTCAGATCATTTTAGCTTTTATGAATGATACTATATTGGACATCTTTCTAATATTTATATACTTATATCTCTTTCTGTTTCACTTTCTTAGGAAAAATTTACTTGAAATTGCACTTTTGATCACATATAATTTCTTTTAATGTTTTTGTGGTTTCATGGTTTATAATTGTTTTCAATCGGAAATTTTTTGGTATGAGGTATGAAACAATGGTCTGAACATTGTTTCTCCTAAAATGGTTGGCCAGCTTTCTGATTATTATTTATAGTTCAATTCAACCTTTCTCCAGTGATTTGACATGCCAGCACTTTGTCATACACTAAATTCTTACAGAACTTCAAGTCTATTTCCGGGCTTTCTATTCTATTCCATCAGTCTGGCTACAAATTCTAGCAAAGATGCCCTGTTGCTTTAAATCTAGTAGTTTTCTAATAGGTTTTAATATTTGATAGGCCAAATTCCCCTCTTTGCTCTTTATTTATTTGCTTTTTTTTTCCTGGTATGGCAGAGATTTACTCTACCCGCCCCCCTGCATTTTATTTTCCAAGTAAAATTTAGCATCATTTAATCAAGTTTCAAAAAAAAACTTTGTTGAAATTTTTATGTTGATTGTATTAAATTTATAAATTGTTTTGGAAGAAATTGGCATCTTCAGAACTATCTTTCTAAAATAAATCTCGTCTTATCTTGATCCTGCTTAGAAACCTGTCATACATAGTTCCCCCTGAAGGGAAAGTTATATTTCTTTCAATGGCATGTAACACCTTACATATTTTCACTGCTGCATACCTTTCCTTGTCCTTCAGAGACTTAGAAAATCTTAGATTACAATACCTCAAAGAACATGGAGTAGTCACTGGAATCTCAAAATTGGGGCAATGGAGGAGATGAATTACAGAGAATGTACTGGCAGTTCAAAGATGTAATTTGGAAATCTGTCTACCTCATTTGCAAAGTTGTAACTGGAGTTAGGAGCTCCCAAGCTTGATTGCATTTTGGCCTGTTAAGTCCATCCAGTGGAAGAACATCAGTTAGAACCTACAAGCATTCCAAGAATATGTGCATAATCAAGGCTATCTTTCTTTTAAGTCTTGGGAAAACTGTGACTTTCTAAAGTTTGGCTCCTGCCTCTTGACACTGAAGAAGAAAATTCCACTAACTGCAAAATAAATAATTTGGCTGCTTTGTGTTTAACTTACAACATTATCTCCAAACCCTGGCCCTTGTAAAAGTTTCTGTTGGCTCTTTTCATCCCTCCTCTCCCTTCGTTGTTCTCTGTGTGTTTCCCCATTCTCTACCATGTACAATTTGGTGGTAGAGATCTGGGTCAGTGATAGTGGGTGAGCGAGAAGGAAATGAAAGGGAACAGGGAGAAATGTTAAGAAAACTAACTTTGCAATGTTAAGTCTTGCCGAGAGGACTTTAACAGTCTTTTAAATTTTCTTTTTATTTTTAAAATTATTTTTAATTATTTTTAATTTTTTAATTAATTAAATTTCAACTGCCCTTTCAGACATAGGATAGCATGTAAGAATTCAAATGTAAACACTCTCATGGGATATAGACTATGATTTTTTTCAGACATCCAGCTTGGTCCTGGATACTCAGTGTACTTGTTTATATAAACCATGTTAGCTGGAAAATCTTATAAAAATTCAGTCACAGTATTCAAGCATTGGATTCCATGGTTATCTTGCTAAAGTTGGGATATAAAACAACTTCCTCATTGCTTTTAGCACTGGGAGGAGAGTAAGTGCATGAGTCTTCAATCTCCAGAGATTTCCATTTTGGTCAGTGGTTTTAGGTTTCCCTCCAAACCATCTTATTGGAGAGATGCTAAAATGGGTACAATAGATATAGCTTGTGTTTTTTCTACCTTTATTTCTTTGCCTTTTCTTTGTAAAGTTGATATTAATATTGTGTAATAACATAATTAAAAGATGGGCCAAATAAAACAGAAGGAGATGGGTGCAGTTTTTAAACTGAATCATCACCATTGAATAATCAAAAGCCTGGGATCATAGCCCATGCAAGTTGAAATGAAATTGCTATATGACAAAATAACGCCAAGAGTGTATTGACCTTTATTTCTAATGTATGTTTTCTGGATGTCCTACATGTGCTTCTGCAAAGAAGATAGCCCTGCTTCATGATAGATGAAGCTGTGAAGCTGTAAAACCACAACTGTTAGAGGAGTCGATGTGTTTTTGAGATGATTTTTCAAAAGTCTAGAATATCTATTTCAAACTAGTGAAAACATAGTATCAATTATTAAACATTAAAAGTAAGGGAGGAAATATAGAGAACCTGTACAATATGGTTTTTATCCTTAAGAAATGTTATACGTGCACCACAAGCCTAGTTTCCCCTTTTGAGTGCAGAAGCTTAGTCATATAAGCAGGAATAAAAAAAAAAAAATCAACCAAGCCATTTGCCTCTCCCAAGATCATGAATTACAGAGCTGAGGGTTCAAGGACACTGATTGCCCATACAACTCTGCAGGGAGTTGAACTGAACTCAGTTTGAGGTCACCACACGGCAGCAGAGGACAGAAGATAATGAGATGTCTGGGCAGTGGGGTAGCTCTTCGGCTGCTCATCTGAGAAATCCTGGTGCATGGATGAGGCGGATGTGACTCACTGATTCAACTTGAAGCAGGAAGAATGGTGAACACAAGGAAGGGGGAACAAAGAAAAACTCAGGATGGTGGGAAATAGCCGAGATTAAAAGCAATCTTTACAGGGGGCCTTCCCTAACCAGGGCTAAGAGTTGGAAATGTATGTTTATCTGCTATTAGTCCACTCACCAGAAGGGACTTTTTAGTAGAAATTTGAAAGGAATTTCATGCAGTAGACATGCACAGACACATTAGTAAGTTATGTCCTTTGCATAGGGAAGCTGCAAGTTTACCAAACATTATAGAATGTATATTCAGATGTAGAGAGATACTTCTGTTTTTTTTTTCATTGATAAAAAATATCACAAATATACACATAAGTAAAGAGGAAAAATACACTAAACCCCCTGTACCCATTGCCCAGCTTCACCAACATTTTATCTATCTTGGAGAACATTCTTTTTGATGAAGGAAGTTGGCATCAGAAGAGGCCTAGAAACATACTCTGAAGAGGGGCAAGCAAAGGCCCAAATTGTCAGCAGGGTTCCCTGAATCCCTCCAGTGTGACATTATTAACACATTATGGCATTACTTGTTAAATGAAAGGTATTAGCTCTGTGAATAATCAGGTAATCAAAAAGTACTTACTGCTTTGGCTTTTTATTACAGGTTCTTCAGCCACTTACATTTAAAATTTTTTTAATATATCATTATTTTAAACAGACATCATTATTTTAATTATATCCAATTAAATATACCTGCATGTCCTCAGCATGCATCATTATGTACTTTACTAAAAAGCACTTTGAATCAAATTACATACCAGCATTCTTTATTATAATTTATGTGCACATATCTGCAGCAGATTTATACATTTTGGAGATTAATTATCAAGAAATTTGTTTAGACTTCCAGTAAATGTGAAACTTAACTTGAACTTCAGTATACTTTGGTATTTATAATTTTGTGGTATTTTCTAATATCATCCTGGAAGACACCGCTTTGTTTTTTCATCTGAGGAGAGTATGGGTACACGAAGAGAAATCATTACAATTTCCAGATCCATTTGTGCCCAAGTCTTTACATTTTTTCACCTCTCTCATTTTTGATTCTCCCAAATAATAGACTGAAAGATCGTCTATGACTCAGTCCCAATCACATGAAAATAATATTGCTAAGTTATAGGAATATAAGAAAATATAGCCCTTAGTGATTCCTATTGAAGGATTTTAGCTCTTTTTACCCAAGGGTTTAGCCCACTTTTTATATATATATTTTTTTAAGATTTTATTTATTTATTTATTTGAGAGAGAGAGAAACAGCATGAGAGGGGATAGGGTCAGAGGGAGAAGCAGGCTCCCCGCTGAGCCGGGAGCCTGATGTGGGACTCGATCCCAGGACTCCGGGACCACGGCCCGAGCAGAAGGCAGTTGCTTAACCAACTGAGCCACCCAGGTGCCCTATATCTGTTTTTGCATCACTCACAGATAAGCATGAGTAATTCTTACTGCTGGTGTTTGGCATATGATAGAGTAGTGCAAGGATCCTTAAACTAGAATTCAACATGTTGTTCTTACATTCTAGACAGCAGTCTACTGTCACCTACCACCCCATCCCTGTGATTGTTTATAACAAACCGAGCCACTAAATAAACTCACAAAGGAAAGGCTCAATCTCTAGAGGTGTTGGAGGCAACCTGTTGGTCCAGTTTGATGCTAATGTCTTGACTGATTCCCATAGCCCAGATTCCAAATTTTTGGATTGACTCTATGACTTGAATCCTTAACCTTTCCTCAACTCATATGCACTGGGTTTTGGCATATTTCTTTATTTCCTCCAGTATATGAACCAAAGTTTTCCTGTGTGGTTTCTGTGTTAACTCATCTCTCAAGCCTTGGCATCTCTTGTTTTCTCAAGGGAGGATGCCTGTTGTTAGAGCAGCTCTTTGCTGTTCCCCACCTCCTTCCTTTCAAGGGAGGGTAAGAGTTAGAAACTGGGTTATTCTGTGACCTGAGGTATGTCAGTTACATTCTCTAATACCAGTTTTATCCCAACTGAGGGATTTGTGACTAGGTCATCTCTAATGGTTTACATTCTCTTTTGTGTTTTTGAAATATTTGCCTTATTTTTTTTATATTACATGATTCTGTATGATTATATTGTCATTGTAAAGGTTTTAAATAGTACCCAGATACATAGAAAATGATTGTAGAGACCTCTTAACTTCGCTGCCCCTCCTAACTCTCCTTTTATAGCCAAAGATAACTACTCACACTAACATTTCTTGATTAATTTGTCTAATAAAACTTTGTCAAACAAAGTTGATTCTTTGTGACCTTTTAGCAGCTATAATTTGTGCATTCTATTTTGAACACTGTTAGTCATTCAGGAGGCTGTGTTGGTGAGGAATGGTGTGGGTGATCGAAAAGGCACGAGCTTTCAGCAGAAGATTTGAAATACAAACAGTGAATTGTTCTTCTTGGCTTGAATAAGATTCTGTGAAGTTAGTTTTCTCCCTTTCCAATGACAAGAAAACTTGAGGGGGAGGAGATGGTGGTAAGAGCAGAGGGAGGAAAAAATGTTTTCTGTCATTTTATAGATTGCCGTGTGTAAAAGTAGTCATCAGAAAGTTTATTTCCATCTTCACAATAGCCCATGAAACTTATGTGTTTAGTGGTATATTTTGGATTAAGTTTTGTGACTTCAATGACTAAGTTTTCCATTGACTAGAATAACTGAGAACAAAGATTGTGGTGAAATTCTTTGTTCATAAATAGATGTTTCTCTAAAAAAAAGTTTTCTGTTAAAATGATAAAGCATGACAATTTCTAGTGGCAAATTACTGTATTAACAACATGAGAGCAAAATTTAAAGAACTACAAATATATTGGTATGCTCTGGTTCCCTTTTTGTTACTAGTATTACCTATTATCAATAGCTAATTATTTGAGCAAAGTACTATTGTAGAAAACAATTTACCTACCCTTATCAGACCCCTTGTAGAGTAAATATAGTTCCAAGGCTTTTAGAAAGTGACTTGAATAGCATATGAAGCTCTTTTGGTTCCCTTTCTATTATTAATCTCTTCGTTTTAGCAGATGGTATTTAGAACTCATTTTACATAAGAATTTATTAAACTGATAAGAACAGATACTACACTTGATCTTAGCCAAAAGGCCGAGAAGCGATTTTACATAAGAATTTATAAGAATGAATCCCATTTTAAGTTTCAGTTTCTTTGCTTCTTTGCCCCATGTAAAATTAGATAAAAAAAAGACAGTTCCTATATGCTTTAAACATCAACCTCAGTAATTTTTTTCCCCACACAGGAAAATTTAACACATTTTTCTTCTCATTAAACAACAACAGCAACAACAGCAAAACCAAATCAAAACAACCCCCCCCCCGCCAAAAAAAACACACAAAAAAAACAGTGACTAGCACTTAGAGCCAAACTACTAAAGATTATGTTACTGAAAGCAAACAATTTTGCACCTCAAATTTTATACCCAATCAAATTTGTGTTCCAGTGAAAGAACAAAATAAAGATATTTTGGACATGACCAACAGATTACTTTGAAAGTAATATTCAAAATATATTGCTGTAAAACAATAAGAAAAGGAAAAACAAAATGAATACAGCAACAAGAAAGATTTGGGCCCAAAACTATTAAAGTTATTGCTGAGTCTAAAGAACTATTGACACATAATAAATAAACAGTTATTAATAATATGGAACTAAAATTCCAACCTGTAAGTAGTAGATGTGGGAATAGAGGGATTTAGAGAATAGGAAGCCAGAATTCTGGTGGGGCCAGAACTGAAGATGTCTTGAAATTCTTTCCTTGATCAGGAAGATAATAGAGATCCTGATTATTTCTAGATATTGAGAAGATACATATGTTTGTTTGTTTATTTATTTATTTATTTATTTTAATATTGTATTATTTGACAGAGAAAGAGAGAGAGAGAGCACAAGCAGGGGGATCAGGAGAGGAGAAGCAGGCTCCCCACTGAGTGGGGAGCCTGATGCGGGGCTCAATACCAGGCCCCTGAGATCATGACCTGAGCTAAAGGCAAACATGTAACTGACTGAGCCACCTGGGTGCCCCAAGATATATATATTTATATGTGAATATTAAAATGTCAAGGCAATCCCTAAGAAAAATAGGAAAAGAATAGAATACATGTCTTTTTAAACATTTAAAAAAGAAAAAAATGGAACAACTACATTAATTCAACAAAAGGCAGAGGACAAAAGAGACTGATGGGAAAGAATGATAAATGGAAAACATGAAAATAGGTCGTCAGAAATATGTCAGACATAGAAGTAGTGACACTAAATGTGAATGGCTTACATTCTCCCATTTTAACACAACCTTTTAGACTATATATATATGTATAAATTGTATGCTCTTAAACTCTGTGACATCCCCAAAGAAAAGCAATAAAAAATGTTTGACAAGAATATGCAATAATTATGAAATTGTATGCAGGACAAAGTTATGAAATATAAAGCAAAGCGAAGAAAAAAAAGAATGATGAAAATACAGAGAAGTGGATAACCCATAATCATAGTGGGAGAATTTACTATAACTTTCTCAAAAATGAATAAATTCAGGAGATAGAATTTTAAAACACATTTAACAACCTTGCTATAACATATATAATTTACACATTTTAAATATTTATAAACTTGATGATCATCAACTAGAGAATTGACACAATTTTCAAGCATCCCTGGAACATTTACAAAATTTGATCATATGTAAGTCTACTGGGAAAACCTCCATAAATTCCAAAGAGCAGAAGTCATAGTTCATATTTTCTGAAAAAAAATAGTAAAATTAGGAAACCTGGGTGGCTCAGTCGGTTAAGCGTCTGCCTTCAGCTCAGTCATGATCCCGGAATCCTGGGATGGAGCCCTGCATCAGGCTCCCTGCTCAGCAGGGAACCTGCTTCTCCCTCTTCCTCTGCCTGCCGCTCCCCCTGCTTATGTATGCTCTCTCTCCATCAAATAAATAAATAAAATCTTTTAAAAAATATAATAAAATTAAATAGTAACAACAAAAGGAGAATCCTCTAGCCTTAATCTACATATTTCAAAAAAAAAGATATACTCTCTTCTAAATAACTCCTGGTTTAAAGAGGAAATAAAGACAGGAACTATTAATTATTTATAAATAAACAAAGCTCTACCAATCATCGCTTGTTGACTGTAGCTAAAGCAGCACTTAGAGGAAATTTTATAGCCTCAGTTCAGTTATTAGAAAATAAGAAGGGATTGAAAAATTCAGTAATTGAGAAAAGAAGCAATAAAATAAACAAGAATGTACACGAATGGAGATAATAAATTAATGACATAGAAAAAACAGAACAATTGACTTTCTCTATAAAACCCAAAGCTGCTTCCTTGAAGTGGTCTATGAAGTAGACAAAACCTTTGTTGAGTCTGATCAAGAGAAGAAGAGGTAGGATAGAAATATATTGTAGAAACAAGGGCGAGGACTTAACTACAGATTCAGAGGAAATCTTTAAAAATCATAAAAGTATTATGTCTTCGACCTTGAAATAACATATTCAAAATCTATTTGAAAAGACACACTTTTCTAGTAAAATGTAAATTACTAATATTATGTTAAAAGGTGATAGAAAACCTAAAGAGAACAGTAGATGAAATTGATAAAATAATAAAAAAAAATCAACCCTCCCAAAGATACACAGTCTTAACTATTTTATGAGCTTTAAATCAACAAATGCTTAAGAACCAGTTAATCCCTATTGTAAATAAATAGAAGGAAATCATCCCAACTCAGCTATCTTTCTATACACAGTCAAGATACTGAAATTGACAGTGACTGCATGCACACTCAAAATGACCACTTCGGGACAAGCTTCCTTATATACATACATCTAGAACTCCAAGTAAAATAGTATCAAGTTGAATTCATTATTACCAAGTAGTATTAATCTCAGGAATGCAATAGTTGAACACTAGGAAATCTTATTAATGTATTTTACTACATTAAAAAGTTGGAGGAAAAACCATTGGTTCACCCCAGGAGTGCTAAAATACACATGATATAAAGTCCACATCTCTTTGTGATTTGAAATAAAACAATTCCTAGGTTAGTCAGAGAAGGAAACTTCATTAACTTGGTAGAGGGTATCTACCAAAAATCTAAAGCAAATACAAAATTATATGGTAAAATAGAGTATACCATTGAAAGCAGGAACAAGACAGGAAGGCTTATTATCACTACCCTTACTCAAAATAATAATAGATGTCCTAGCTGAAGCTTTTAGATAAGAATAAAAAATAAGAAAAAATAAGGAAAGAACAAAATATTTCATTATATTTTATTTATATAAATTTTATTTATATAAATACTATATATATGTATTCTGTCTACAAAACCCAAAAGAATCTATTGAAAAACATTAGCACTCTTAAGAGTAATTAGTAAGAATTACAGTATCGACTTGTCAAAACCAGTCGCTTACCTGGATCTCTACAGTAAGTAATCAGAAAGTTTCATAAAAATGCCTTGTGCACAAAAGCAACAAAAACTATTAGGAAATATGCATGCCTATATGAAGAAAAATACAAGATGTAATTGACAGTCATAGAAACCCTCTAAAAAAATACCATGTTTCAGTTTGGGAATACTTAATGTTTAAAAGGTGTCAGTTCATTTCTCTCTGGTTAACCTATAAATTTAATGCAGTCCCAGTTATAATTCCAGCAGGATTTTTTGTGGAATTAGATATACTGATTTTAAACTTTTTCTGGAGGACAAAGTGTAGGATGGGGGTTATATATGTATTGATTTTATTGTGTTTTTTTTTAAAGATTTTGTTTATTTATTTGAGAATGAGCGCACATGAGCACAAGTGGGGGGAGGCAGAGGGAGAGAGGGAGAGGAAGAAGCAGGTTCCCCACTGAGCAGGGAGCCCGATGCGGGACTTGTTCTCAGGACCCCGAGATGATGACCTGAGCCAAAGGCAGACGCTTAAACTGACTGAGCCACCCAGGCACCCCATATTCATTTTATTGTTGTTCTTTGTATCGCACACATGTTTTAAAATTCTTATTTCTTTCTTTGATGTCTAGTAAAAGGTTTAAAAGAGAGAATGTACAATATCAACTATAAAGATTTTGAAAAAAGAACAATGAAAGAGGACTTGTTCTACCAGATACCAGAACATGACATGTAGCCATACCAATTGAAATGGTGTTGAAGTGATTGGAGAGAAGATAGATGGCTAATTGCAATAGGCATTAGAGAGTCCTGAGCAAGTGTGTATTTATTATATGGACAAGTTTGCATTTCAGATTACATAGCAAAGTGCAGACAATTTCATAAATGGTGCTGGGAACATTAGTTTTTTATTTGGAAAGAAAATAAAGTGAGAGCCCTGTCTCTTAGAAAAATGAATTTCAGATGCATCAAGGAGCTAAGTGTAAAAACTTAGTGGAAAAGTCCTTTTTGGGGTGAGGCACAAAACTCAGGGCCATTAGGAAAAAAAAAAGATTAGCAGATTTTTATAACAAAATTAGAACTTCTATAGGATTAAAGGCAATAAAAATCTATGACCATAAGTTTTTCATATAGCGCATTTGTAGCTTATGTAATTCAAAATGGATTATGATCAATAATATATTGAGTTGCTAAAACTTGAGAGAGAGAATCTTAAGCAGAATCCGTGCCCAGCCGAGAGCCAGGTGAGGGGCTCGATCCCATGACCCTGAGATCATGACCTTAGCCAAAGGCAGATACTTAACTGACTGAGCCCCCAGGTGCCCAAAACCCAACATTTCTTTTAACGCAGTATTCCCACCATGTGCGCAAAATATACACACCTGAATGTTTATGGCACTATCAATTGATCTAAGTAGGAGAATCCATAGTAACTTATGGAACATCCATATTCTTGAAAGTTAAGGGGCAGTTAGAAAAATGAGGCACTACTAACCGGAGAAGATCTTTGACATATAATATTTCTTTTCTAAAAAAGTGACAAAACCGTGTATAAAGTATAACCTCAACTATATAATGTGTTATAATATTTCTTTTCTAAAAAAGTGATAAAACCGTGTATAAAGTATAACCTCAACTATATAATGTGTTAAAAAAGGCCAAACCAGATGGGCGCCTGGGTGGCTCAGATGGCTAAGCATCTGCCTTTGGCTCAGGTCATGATCTCAGGGTCCTGGGATCGAGTCCCACATCGGTCTCCCTGCTCCTTGGGAGCCTGCTTCTCCCTCTGCCTCTCTCTCTCTGTCTCTAATGAATAAATAAATAAAATCTTTAAAAAAAAAAAAGGCCAAACCAGATATTGGTAGAGGTATACATATGTGTGTGTGTGTGTGTGTATAATATATATAGTAGGAGAATATATATATATACACACACACACATATATGTATATATATATATACACACACATATGTGTGTGTATATATATATAAATAATAGAAAAAGAACTGGAAGGACACATACCAAATTGTAAAGAGACAATTCTTGTGGAGATGGGGAAAAAGATGTGGGAGAGGAAAGATGCACATTTGTTGCTGATATTTATATCAAGTTGTAGATAATTTGAAATGTATTGATTGATATTATATTTCTTATATTTAAAAAAAACTATCTCCTTTTCAAACTTCTGATTATTAAAAGGGAAGGTCATGGTTTCACTAGTTTATACTTGATCTATTATGTAGATGACATAGCATTGCAAAAGGGAATTACAGCCTTCCATTTTTATTACATGTTACGCTCATGATTTTTGCACTCAGGACTGTTCTTTGGGTGACCAGAATGTGCACAGAACAGTGGATCCTCGGGTGCGGTGCCTGAGGGGCGGCCTGTTCTCACTCCGGGATTACTCTGGTTGATTTGCCTGAAGACCAGATGCCCCCTGACAAAGTAGAGGCAGAAGCACAGAGCATCTTGCCCTCGTGCTTTTGTGGACTGCCCTAGTCCACTAAACAGAAATTCCTTTGCAACGAAGGTCAGCCTGGTGCTGTTTTGTGTGTAGCAGATGAAAAAGTCACTGGAACCAAGAGCTTCTGTGAATTTCACATGCAGAGACTCACGCCTCTTTGCCCTTTCGTGTTTGCAAGATCTGTCATTCATGGAAGGAAGTTAGGTCGTCTGAAATAACTTGCTGTATGACTAGCCATAGTGGTGGTTATCACTGCTTTGTACTCTGCCCTGGGATAGTAACAAATTTAGACTGTCCAGTATAGTACAATTCCCAAAGCAATTTCTCTCTTTGTTTCTCTTTTTTTTTTCCCTCTCCCTCTTTCTGTCTCTCAAAAGACAGGCATTTTTTAAATGTCTGTTTCCTACTTTAAGTTACATCCATTTCTGTCCACGAGTCTTAAACCAAATAGTAATTCAACATCAGATTTGTCAATATGAATACAAGAAGCTTAAAATTAAAAAACCAAAGAACAAAAAAACCCACCAACCTTCTGCCCTTCCTTTCCCATAGGAGAGTTACCCTGTGTTGGAGTAGAAAGGGGGTTACACTAGGAATCCAAAAATCGGTTTGAGGCCTGCCTTCCGGGATCTTTTGCAAGTTACTTCTCCTAGGCTTCACTTTATGTCAGCTGTAAAATGGAGAGATTGGAGGAACTGAGGAAGAGGGGGGATGGAGGGGATATAGATAATGAAGTAGAAAGGGCTTTGAAAAGTGTAAAGGACAGACCAGCGTGAGACTTTATACAAGCCCATTGCTCCCCGTCTTACACACACACACACACACACACACACACACACACACACAGGGCTGCATGCATGCTTTGGATTTCTGTTCTCTTTCATTTATGTTCCCTTTAAAGTAGGCATTTGAATCCCTCGGAACACATTCAGCTTTGTCTTTTGTGACACATACCCATTGATCTCACCAACACCTGAGGCCTTGGATTTACTTGGTTCTACCTTTTAGGCAGTCCCTGTTTTCTCCCAGAGGTGCATTTAGCTTAGTGTCAAAAGCACAGTGTGTTCCCTTTTTTGTTAACTTAACCTCTGTGTTGTTTTTTAAAAATCAGATTTGCAAGAACAGGGACTCTAGAAAGCCTGTGATATGTAAATATTTAGCCAGGCAGATAGGGATAGCGAGCGTTTTTCTCTCTTCACAGAAAACATGATTTTATTTGCTAAAGCTGTAATCTTGTTTGATAATCCATCAGTTTATTATCAGCTATGTGGTGAGACATAATGCCACAGGGAGATAATGAAGAACCTTCACCTGATACAATGGGGTTGATTACAGTGACCGCAGGAGAGAGAGTCTTCTGGAGGGGATTATGTTAAACATAGCCTTTCTATTTACAGTTGATTTCCTCTGAGCGCTTTAACCGTTCCGCTCCCAGCCTAGGTAAGTAGGTCATCTGAAAAACCTTCAAAGAAGAGCGCAGTCTGCAGGTGTAGAACAACTAGACGTGTCTCTTTCTCAGGCCTCATTAAGTCATTGTGTGATGCTCAAGGCATTTATGAATCAAACAAAAAAGAGATACTAAGGCCTGGCATTGAAGACCGTATTTAAAACAAACAGAACCCAGAGAAGTCCAGTTTGGAAAGGAGCAGGAGACCCTTCCGCCCAGCTCTACGTGTTAAGTCCAGTAAACCAGATTAATAAACTGAAATTTTAATATAACCTCGATTTGTAGCACTCTCAAGGGTGGTATATGTGGTTTTGGAACCAGGGGCAACACCCCGCTAGGACGACCCTCCTGGTGGGGCAGTGGGAAGGCACAAATCCCCAAGGGGGGGCAGGAAAAGCGGGAGAGGGGAGGTGCCCCCAGGATACTGCTGGCTGGGAAGAGACAAACATTACTTTCCAGCTCTCATCTTGAAATTCTTTTCTTTCTTTGAAATGTCTCTTCTTGGGATTATCCACTCTGCAAGATGTCTCCCCCTGAAATCCTGTCTTCAAGGGGCAGGCCTCCTGAAAATAGAGGCTGTGTGTTTGGTAGTTCTAGATTCTCTCACTTGAGCCTCTCTTGAGAGAAGCAGATGAGCAAACTGAGTTTCCAGGAATTTAAGGATCTTGCCGCGTGAAGTATCTTCTTTTGCTCCCTTCCCACCTTCCCTTTCCTCCTTTTCTTTGTCCTCGGAAGACATTTTCTTAAAAAGGTAGATTCTGAAGCCGATGCGTGGTTTTAGATCCCTGGCTCTGCACGACCTTGGGCAAGTTACTTATCTTGGAATGCCTCCGTCCTCGGCAGGACAATGAGGACCACAGTATTAGTTACGTCCTACAGTTACTTGGAGGCCAAAGTTGGTTCGTACCAGAGCAGCACTTAGCCCAGTGTCTGGCACACAGCAAAAAGTGAGGTTTAGTTCTTGCTTCTACTGTGGCTGTTTCCTTCCTTCCAGTCCCTGCTTTGTCCCCTCATCACACATGAAGTGAATGTAATCTCTGTGATGGGCATTGTGGCAGGCTGGGGAAATGAGGGAGGAGGGGCTCCCTTTTCCAGAAGATTCACTCTCTGTGAGGGACGGGCCATCGGATAAGTGTAGGAGACGGCCACATGATAGAGGTGTGTCGCAGCCTCCAGGTTATCACAGACCAACAGTTTGGTGTCTGTGGTTAGCTGGGAAGGCCTCCTGAGGAGGAGACCTGGCATTTGAGTTGAACACTGGAGAGGAAGAAGTGTCCACTTGGCCAACAGTCAAGGGACAGGTGTTCTAGGCAGAGGGGGCAGCACGCGTGAAACCATGGCTGTGTGTGAAAGACCATGGCACGGATCGGGAATAAGAAGTTTTATTAGTAGAGCTGCCATAACAGAATACCACAGAGGGGGGTGGGTCGAAACTAACTTTCTCACAGTTCTGGAAGCTGAGAGTCAAGATCAAGGTATTGGCAGGTTTGGTTTCTTCTGGTTTCTTTCTTTCTTTCCTTAGCTTGCAGATAGTTCCTTCTCACTATGTCCTCACTTGGCCTTCTCTCTATATCCTAATCTCCTCTTCTTATAAAGACACTCGTCGCGTTGGCTAAGTTCCCACCCATGTGACCTCATTTCGCCTAAATTACCTCTTCAAAGGCCATCTCTCTAAATATAGTCACATTCTCAGGTACAGGGGGGTTAAGGCTTGCACATTTGAATTTGGGTGAGGGACACATTGCAGGCCCTCACGGAAGGCATCTGTGAAGTCTGGCTGGAGTCAGGTGCATGTGGCTGAGTCTCGGGATGACGTTGTGATGCCCGGATCTTGAAAGGCCGGCTTCTCATCAGGCTGAGGAGGGCGTCGGGGACTGGGTGTGGGGGGCCTGGGAATGGAGCATGTAGGCTCTGCGGGGTGAGGTGCGGACCGGAAGGATCCACACCGTAATGTGTCAGAGGAGACTCTGGCTTGAATTCCAGTTCTGTTCCATCACTCCCCAGGGCTTAGGTGGTAGTTGAAGGGAGGTAGTGATTCCCCAGCATGAAGAAGGCCCCTGAGAACAAGGATGTGTGTGGGTGTTGGGGGAGGGCAGGTGCTGTGGCCGCATCAGGCTTGTCAGGCTGGCGCACGTGAAACAGCACCTGAGTAACAGATGGAGTGGACTCTGCTTTTTCCGTTTCACCTCAAAGGCCCCTCAAGTGTTCCTCACATAATCACGTATCTTACTACTGTAGTTTGTAAATGAGAGAGCAGCCTCCCTTTCGGGCTCCTGCCAGGTAGAAGCACACAGCCGCGTCGTGCTGTTGACAGTCAGAGAATGAGATGATTACCCCTCTCCATTTTTAGAATCCAGCTCAAACTCAAGCGCTTCGGTGCAAAAAAAAAAAAAAAAGAGGTGCCGTGCCGGGAGAGCGGCATCATGTCGTGTGGGTCCCGTTGGGTTTGGAGCCTGGAGACGGATGTCCTGCCCTGGCTCTCCCTGCCATGCCTGTAGCCGCGTGGGCACACATCACTTCCTCTCTTTGAGACTTGGGCTTCTCTTTCGTAAAAAGGGGAGAACGAGACATACCTGACTAGGAACCGGGGTGAGGATTCCCGAGAAAACGTAAAGCCCTTTGTCGTCATTAACGCATTATGCAAATGTCAGTTCCTGAGATTAAAAAGAGAAAGATTCAGGGTGTTCGCATTTGGCAGTTTTGGTGACTGGGTAGAGAAAAGGAAGCGTTTCGATTCCAACCCCAGCTCTGTACTTGGGTGAGGACCTTGGGCAAGGCAGTTACCAACGCTGCTCTCCCTACCCTGCTCTGTGTAGTGGGAAGTGGTGTCTCTCTGTCGTCCTCCTTCCCTTCCTCCCTCTGTCCCTCCCTCAGCTCCTCTTCTCTCAGACGATGTAAAGATTAATTGGATGGTGTCCATGCTGTCTGCCAGGGAGATAGAAAGCATGAAGTATCATCTGGATGGGCTTGGTAAGCACTAGATTCTCCTTCCTCTGCTTTTGACAGAGTGACAGCCCATCGCTGTGTTTAAACAAGTTAATATGTATGTTCCTTGACATAAGGAAACGCTCTAATCATGAAATACAGCTTGCATGTCATTTGGTTTTGAGATTTTATTGAGTACTACTAATCTTGACATATTTTGGTTGGCACCACATTCTTGGTAGTGGGTTAGCGGTTGAATAGTTTGCAGACTTTGTGAAACAAAATCCTCATTTAATGGTTTAGTTTGGCTACATTTCGAAAATATACAAAAACATAATGCACTTTTATTTTATAGGGATTTTTTTTTTTCCACTTGTGGCTTCGGTTTGGCTCTCCCCCACCTTTTTCCTCAGTGCCCTTTCTTTTCTTTCTCTCTCTCTCTCTCTCTCACTACACCTCTCTGTCTCCCGTCTTTCTCTGTCTGTCTCTCTGTGTTATGTTCCAGTTCCACAGCCTACAAAGAAGGCTCCAAAGAAAGACAAGCTTGCGAAGTGACTGAACCGC
>NW_023270707.1:1224602-1255130 GCF_011800145.1 Mirounga leonina
GAGGAATGGTTGAGTCCAAACTGGACCATCCTGATGCAGGGAAAACCTACTTATTAGGCCAAAGAACAAGGGATCCCTTCCGCCAAGAAGGATTCCTTTCTGACAGTTCCTTACTAATGACTCAGGAAGGAACATTGCCATTAATAATTTCTCAGGATGAGTGAAGACCGAAAGGGGGGCAGATTATAGAAATGGTTTTGGGGCGCCTGGGTGGCTCAGTCGGTTAAGCAGCTGCCTTCGGCTCAGGTCATGATCCCAGGGTCCTGGAATCGAGTCCCACGTCGGGCTCCCTGCTCAGCAGAGAGCCTGCTTCTCCCTGTCCCTCTGCCTGCCTCTCTACCTACTTGTGCTCTCTCTCTCTCTGTCAAATAAATAAATAAAATCTTAAAAAAAAAAAAGAAATGGTTTTGGGGGATTAGTGTGTGTGTGTGTGTGTGTGTGTGTGTGTTTAAAGCAAAATCAGAGATCGATCCCAACCACAAGGCTTAAACTGGATTTCAGAGACTTGTGAAAAGACAGCTCTGAGTTAGTTTGAAAAATCTGAGGCACCCAAGGTAATGTAAGTTTAACTCATCTTCTTTTCCCGAATATTTTACCCGTGACTCGAATTGCAGCAAGCTGGGAGCCTGGAGCCCTACTCACATTCAACCCACCAGCGACGGAGCCGCTTCCTACAAGCACCCCACTTCCTGACACTTGAAGCCTTGGCATGGAAGGCGGCTCAGTCGCTTTAGAAGGCCCTGAATAGAAGGGTATTCCACTTTCTGCATAACTTTACATAATTAATAGTTTTCCATGCAAACTATTGTTTGCCTTAATTGTTGTTTCAACAGCTGTTTTCATTAAATTGTAAAGCCCGCTGTGTCTAATCCTTTGAGCGCCACTATTGATAACAAGCACCGCTCTGAAGCTTGCTCTGGAGGAAGAGTTAGCTCCCTGCCAAGCTGGAAAACCGTCCTGAAGTTACTTGAAAAATAAGGCCTACAGTGGGACTGGTTGTGTAGCTAATCCATTAGGCTTTTCAAAAGAGCCGTGCTCTGGACCCTTACGGCTAAATTGACCCAACAACCAATCAATGCCTTTATTTGCTGCGTGGCTGCCCCTGAAGGGTCTTCTAGCTGGGTCCAAGTCATAATCCAAGCCTCCATCAGTACTGGGTCCCTGATGACATAAATGGCCAAACTTTCAGCGCGGCTGGCTCGGGTCCAGTCACACCATTTTGAAGATACAAAGAGGCTGTGTTGCGCGGTGGAATTCATTTTCTTGTTTACTTCCTCCAGAAACAAGAGCATCATCAGCACGCTCAGTGCATCGGATCAGAGCGCGGAGTTGTTGACAGAAGCTTGGCGAGGCTTGCCGGCTTTCCACAAGAAATGCTGGCTTTCTTCTCGTACACCCCCTACCGTTTGTGTCTCTGCCAAGTGTAGCACATCAGAGGGGCCATTCACATAATGACTGTGAAGTCTCATGATACACTTTGATGAAGTGTAACATTTTTTAAAGGATTTTTGTCTGTGCCAAAATGATCGAGGCAGCTGACTAAAAATCGTCCCATCAAAATCAAGGCTGATGAATGGCAGGCGGAGGCAGGAGCCTCCCCTGAGAAGGTGGGGGGATTCCGCAGCCCAAGTGTCTTTCTTTCTACGACTCTGTGCACCACAGATTCGTCTTCTGAAAAGTCATCTTTGTTTCCGATGAATATAGGTCAGTGGCTGATGCTTCAACCTCCAACATTTCTTAAGTCTTTTTTTTTTTCCTACCAACCCCCAGAAGATACAGGGAATGATTCCTCTCTGACGGTTCCCTACTAACGGCTTAGAAAACAACGTTGTTCCTGACACGCTCTTGGTTGGAAAAAGCATACGAGGCATTTCAGCGCAGAGGTTTGCAGGCAGAGGCCGACCCTGGACTCATGTTCAGGTAATTTTGGACTTCTCTTGTTCAGCCGGAATTAAGAGTATGATAACACAATAGTGGTCCTGAGCCAATGAAGAACAGAATCCATCTGCGAACAATGTCTACAAAGATCATGAGCTTCTTTGGGACAAACGTCATGTGTTTATTAAATGCCTGGTCTGTCACGACTACCATTTATTGAATACCTGCTGTATTCACATGGAGTTTGTGATCTTCACAACAGCTCCAGTTTACTCCCTCCATTTTAGGTGAGGGAAGCCAAGGCCCAAATGAGGAACCCGAGGCCGGGAGAGGTTAAGTAACTCAGCCAAAGAGCTGGGAAGTGGGGAAAGCAGGGTCTGACCCGTGCGCTTGCTCACATGATGTGTTCTCTTCCCATCTGTGGTTCACTGCTTCCATTTTACGCCTGATACAGCTCATTAAATGGTGCTCAGTGGGAGAAGAGGAAACAATTTGTGGTTGAATTGGTAAAGGCAGTGAATAAAATGGATTTACAGTTTGCCATTCTCACCTCTCCGCTTTTCAAGGAGACGTTAGCTATGTGGCATCCTTTTATACCGGTGAGCAAATGTATGCTCAGAAACCAGGTTTGGGCATGAGAGAAGCTGGAGTGAGGTTTTGGCTCACCTCGGCCTGTCTGTAGGTTATCTTCTTATTCAAGGTTGAAGCTCGGGACCGGTCCTGCCCTCGGGAGGAAGTGTGGGTGGTGAGCTCGAGGACTTCTCAGAATGTCACAATCGAAGAGACACCTGTGCTCCTGCAAGTTGATGCAGAAACCACAAGTGGAAAGGGAGTTACAGTTCAGTTGCCTTTCGAGTTTTTGTTTCTTTTGGAGCAAGAATCTGTGTCAGAGTGGGATGGAGGGGACTGGAGGAAGAGCGACAGTGAGGAAGTCAGGGAGAGGAGAATTATACAAATGCCTGCGTTTGAATGTGCAAATGACATTCCCTTGGGCTTCTTTAAATGTCTTCATATTGTTTCCCTAAGTACAGTCAAATAAAAGGTGTCAAAAGCTCAGACAACAGAACAAAGGCACCAAGCTAATTTTGTGCACACATTGCAAGGAATAAACTACAGGGTTTCACTCCCCTGTTTCCAAAGAAAGCATATTTCAGGAGCCAAGATGGATGCATTCCGGTTTGCACTTAGATCTTACTAATTATTTAGACTTTGAAAAGAAACAGCAACCCAAATCCAAGTGTTGCAGAGAAGTTTAGGCACCCAACTTTGTACACCTGAGGCTTTGTGAAAGAAAGGGTGAGGGAGGCTAACGGACCGCAGAGGTGTGGGGAAGGCTTCTCATGACATGGAAGCCAGGAAGGAGTTACACACAGCCTTCTGCACAGGAGCCTTGTGTAATGGACCCCAAGGTGTTGTGAGAGGTCTTTCAGCCTCCCTTCCATACCACAGTATGGGCTTATGCATTTTATGGAGGGTGAGTATCCTATTGGGGAGTCGATCACAAACTCCTTAGCCCATTTCAAATAGAAAGCACTCAGACTTGAAAGGAAAAGGACTCCAGTATAGTACTTTCAGGAGCCCTTGAGTGAAGGAACCACAAAAATCCATCTGATTTTAAAGAAGACTCTCACTATCTCACCCCCTACCCTCACTTTCCTCATTGGAAAAATGATGGTTTTAGATTCTCTGAATCCCTCCCAGCATTAAAAGTGGATAGTTTTGGCATTCAGTAAGTACAGACTAATGCCTTTCATTTCCACTGATTCTAAGAGGATCTTGAAACTAATTGAATCAGTCCAAATTGACAAATAAAAACGTCTATTTGTCACTTTCCAAATATGCTCTATTTCTGATCCTTTGCTCAACATTTCTCAAAGTGTGGTCCCTGGACCGAGGACATCAACATGGCCTGCCCCTGCCCCAACCACTTACTGAATAGAAATTCTGGAAGTGGGGCCCAGCCATCTGCATTTAAACAAGCCCTCCAGGTGATTTTGGTGCTTGTTCAAATCCCAGACCGCTTGCTCAAGCTCTCCTGGCTGCCTGGAATGCCTTTTTTGAGGTCTACTTGAGACTTTGCTCAGATTTTGCTTTCTTCAAGAAGCCTTGCCAGCATCTCACAAATGAAATTAAGTTCTCCTTTTCCTACCATCTTGGAGCATTTCCCTTCTACCATTGTCAAAGAACTTACTAGAACTTCCTTCCAATGCTGTATCGGTATGTGTCAATCTTTGTCCAAGATGTGGAGCCTGGCAGGGTGTGGTAGGCTGCCTCTAAAATGGCCCCCAAAGATCCCCATCTGTTGGTAGTCATGACTTGTGAATTCCTCTCCTTTTTTAAAAATTTTAATTAATTAATTAATTAATTTATTTTTTGTATTCCCCTCCTTTTGAATGTGGGTTGATCTATTTCTGTGGCAGAAGTGATGGGATGTCAGTTCAAGATAAGGTTATAAAAAGACTGACATCCATCTTGTCATGATCTCTTGCTTGTCCTCCCTCCCTCCCTCCCTTTCTTCTTCCTGCTTCTTCTCCTTCTGTCTCCCTCTTTCCCCCTTCTCCCTCTCCCCCCACCCCACTCCCCACCCACCAGCCCAGCCACCATGTAAACAAGCCCAGGTTATCCTGCTAGGAAGGCCCTGGAGGATGAGAGGCCACATGGAGAAGCATGGAGGTGGCCTTGAGGAAAGGCACGTGTGAGTGAGCATATTAAGCGGGTCCTCCCCTGAGTTGAACCTTGAAGTGACCGCAGACCCTGCCCACACTTTGATTTGCAGCCTTTTGAGTGACCCTGAGCTAGACCCACCAACTGAAGCTGCTTCTCCATTCCTGAGCCACAGAAACTATAAGATCATAAATGTCTATCATTTAAGTTGCTAAGTTTTGGAGTCATTTGTTATGCAGCAGTAGATAACTAAATATATAGGACTGGCATGCTTTTGCTTTGTCTCCAAAGCACATAATAGGATGCTTTGCTCATAATAGTTTATTATATGATTGTTGGACTCCGAGGAATGTTGCCTTGAGAAATTTTCAAGAGTAGTTAATTTCTAGGTTTAAAAGGGATGTATTCACTGTCAGTCCCAGGCAGCATATGTTGAATAAGTTACAGGAAAGGAACAAAAAAGGTGAGGGTTAGGGGAGCCTAGAATGAAAGGAAGAAGGGGAAAACATATGCTAAGTTTGAGGGAAACTCAAGTAGGCTTCTGGACTGCAGTTGTTGTTCTCCAGCTTGATGAAATAAGAGATGTTTTAAAAACCATCTGAAGAAGATTGAGGCCCAGCTACCCAAATAAATATGTGCAATATGATAGAGAAATCCCAGAAGTGCCAAAATGTCAACGAGAGGCCACCATTTGAAGACCCAAGTGCAACAATGTAGAGTCTGAGTTTGGATTCAGCCAAGACAAGTATCCAAATGACTCTGCCTCGCATCTCTTCTTTTGTCCCATGAGATACCTTTGTCTCAACATCCTGACATTCATAAGTTCTCATCGTCAGCTCCCAACTTTGCCTTGACTAATCTTCGAAAAGGAAGAACCACAAATCAGGTGGGATTTGGGAGTAGCTGGAGTTCAGTCTTCCTTCTTGTATGCACCATCGACCTCTTGCCTGGCTCAGGGTACCTCTGGTTTCTTTCCCCTTTCTTATCTGCACGAGGGCTGACCGTGCCTGAGAGGAAAGAGAGAGTTTTGAAGGCAGGCCAGCAGCCCACCTGCTCACAGGACCAGAAGCTTGTCCACAGTGTGATGACATTCTGTTCATTCCACCCTTTGGGAGCAGAAATGCAACCTGGGCGCTCCTGAACACTACTGCTTGGTGCCTTCCACCACGCATGTGCCCGCGTACACATGTACACACATGGGTGTAATGCACTCCTCTGAAAACTTGCATCACAGAGAGAATGCATCCATCTGGAACCAGCAATGGAACGTCCTTCTCCTGGTACTTCAGGACATAATGGAGACTGACCTCAGAGATTGCTGATTGGGTGAAGCATGAAGACTTCTAATTTCAAATGAGCTTGTCTGCACTTTGCTTGAGAAAACTCTTGGCTTGGATGACACCCACTAAAATACGGTTTATTTGGTGTAAGTGCAAGTATTTTTCTTTTCATTTTAATTTTCTCATTTCCTGAACACAGTGCTTTCTTTCTGAGAATTGTTTCATCCCACTCTTGTTGTCATGTTTGGCTGCATTTTGAAGAGTAAAAAATTGTTTAAGAGAAAGGCTCAATTAAGTTTTATATATTAGCTTGGCGCCTGCTTGTGTTACTTAACTAAAGAAAAGCCAAGTAAAACTCTATAATTCTGTGATTCAAGGCACAGCACTTTGGAGTAAGTGTCGGACAAAATTGTTTCTCTTACCATATGAGAGGTGGCCTCAGCCAGCTTTTTTGAGTTTGGAGGAATTTTGAAGTTGTTGCTTTACAGAAACTGTGATCTGGTTGGGGAGATCCTCTGGGCTCAACATGCTGCAGTTTCTCACTTGTTCCTCTCCTTACATGCCTTCCTCACCCTTCCCAGCGAACTTTCCTTCTGAGGGGCACTGGGGAGAAATGACCATCTCCCCTTGCTCTCTCCTGGGCTCTCCCCACGGAGAAGGGAAATGTGAGATGATGAGAGCCCCACATGGCTCAGTGGGGTGAGTGAGTGGGTGAAATGGCTCACAGGGGGCCATTTTCTCCTGAATTCTCAGTGGAATCCGAGTCATGCTACGTCCAAGGGGAAGTAAGTTAGATTAGATAACGAATTCTCTGCAAAGCTCACTTTCCCCTTGTGGATTTACCTGAATCCACATTTTGAGGAAAGATATAAAAACCATATTGGTCTCTGGTCCAAGTAGTTATTTCTAATACATTCTTGTCAGATACTAAAAACGCTATCCTAATCTCTCTTCCACTCTTGCATTCATGTCTCAGTTGGCTCAGCAATCAAAGCCTGGGCTACAACCAACACCCTCTTTCCCCCTCCTCCCCCCACCCCCTGCCCAGCTCTGAGGGCTCGTTCTAGCTCCTCTGCCTGCTTGTCCTCACCTATCCTTGTCCAACTTTGATTTGTTTGGTCTCAGAAATGCTGAGGTGGGTCCTTGCTCTTCCCCATCGGAAACTTACTCTTGCTGCAGAAGATGCTGAGCGTAGTAGGCAGGGACCAAACAATGCTGGTGCACAGTGATGGCATTCCAAGATCCAGCGCTGCCCAGCCCCTGCCTCCTCCCTCTGTTTATCCTTTTGTCAACGTGGAAGACATTTTCCAGGACAGAAAAGCCACACATTCCTGGTATAATTTAGAGACTACTGTTAAGCAGATGGTATAAGTGGTTTATTTTTAAGGAGGTTATTACTGGTCACAAAACTTCCAAGTCAGCTATTTGCAAGGAACCCTTATGAAGGAAGCCCCTGTTTGTGGTATCCACCCTCAAGAGCATCTGACAGAGGGCTTACTGTACTTTTGCGCTCAGCCACACTTAATCCATTTATAAGACCCCTTTGTATGAGATGCCTTTCCAGAGGAAATTAATGTAGGATATTGCAAACAGCTTTTAAGAATGTCTTTTCTATAGAAGAACTGTGTCGTTCTGAGAGCAAAGTGAGCTTTTTTCCCCCCCACATTGTTATGACTTGACATCTCCAGTGTGGAATGTTTCCAGCCAGTTATGATAAGAAAAGCCTGGATTTTTCACTGTTGTGGAAACCACAGTAAAAGAAAGCTATTCTATTATCTATTCACTTACTCTCCTCCTATAAATATAAATGCATTTAAGAGATGGGTCCAAGTTTGGGGAAGAGAAGTGGCAGCACTTAAAAATCAGGCAATGAAAAATTGCAAGTTCAAGATGACAATGGCTAGTCATGTGGACAACAGAAAATAAACATGTGCCTTCCAGGGAGGAAGATATTTTCTCGCCCAGTAATAAATTTTAGATTTTGGATTTCTGGGAATGAAAACAAATTTTTAAAATTAAAAACTGACAGCAGATGCCAACTTTTGGGGGTTTTGTTTCATAAGTAGGGCATCATAAAGAAAGCAATTACTGTCTTCAATTTCATCATCCCATAAAATAAAGGACTGACAGTGTGATACAAAAAGAAAAAGTAAGCACAATCTCTTAAAGAACTGTTCTTTAATAAACCTATCTGTATGTAAAATGTCAATACAGTGGGCTTTGGTTTTTCATTCCACAACAGACCATGAACTTGTCCTTACTATTTGGCCCCAGGTCAAGACCTGGTATAGGGAACCGCTGTGCCAGGCATTACGATATGTTGGCAGTGGAGTCAGATGACCTGTGGTCAGGTCTGTGCCTTGTCACAAGTGGGTGTGTGTGGTCTTGGGCCAGGTATTTCTCAAGTTTCATCTCTGCTTGTATACAACATGGATAGGAGTGGTCCCACTCTTCCTAAGGCTGTTGGGAGGATTTCATGAGGCAACAAGGGAAAGGGACTGGTGCATAATGAGGGCACAGAACTTAACAGCTCTTATCAGGGGACTGACATACCTCCCCCCCCACCCCGACCCTTCCAAGGGCAGACTATAGACTTAAAGCAGAAATGTCGAAAGGAGTTGTCATTAGACGAGCATGATTTTTTGTTTTCTGTTTCTTTGCTGAAGTCATCTGGATTTTATTATTTACATTTATAAGCAAAGCATTTAGCAGATAGAGAATATACATTTGGAAGAAAAGAAACAATATGTCGTGGACATGCCAGTATGGAAAGTGGAGTTCATAGAGAGGCAAAACTTACAGCTTTTCAAGCAGAGACCGATAAGTCCTGGTAGCAGACACAGTCTTGTCTCCGAGAGCTGCTTTTTGCGGTCAGCTGGAGAGACCTCAGTGTTCTCCTCAAACCTTAGGTGCAAGAGTGCTCCCCCTACCATTTATTTTCTTTCTCTTGTTCTGATTTTGTCATCGTTAGTCAACTTCTGATTAATAACTTGCCTCATCCGATATTTTGCTCTGAGCCTCATTCTCACCTGGCCTCTGTCCTTTCTACCTGACAGACTCCTAGTCATCCTTCAAGATGGCCTCTTTTAAAAAGATTCCTTCGTCTGCCATTTCCCTAATTCCTTTTCACTGATTTCTTTTCCCTCTCAATCTTTTTCCATGAAATTATGAGATCTGTGAGATCTAGAAAGGCAGGGATGTCATTATATGACAGGGTAGCATTATTTTCTTTTCCAGGTGCAAAGTAAGCACTTCCAAATGCTTGTGGGCTGGGTGTTGTCATAAAGACATTGAATGAAGATCAGCTTGTAGGTGAACAAGACGTTCGGCGGTGTTGTAGCAGAGTAATGTGGATGAGCCATTTCTCGGGGGAAATGTTTGTGTGTTTTTAAACTGTTGCTGAAAGAGCACTTTCCTCTGGGGAGGGAGTTACTGAACCACAACCAAGCAATTATAACAATAGCAAGTGCATTTTATTGAGTGGGTACTATGTGTTGATACCCAGTGTGTTGATAACAAAGTGGCTTACCTGCATTATCTTCTTAAATGCTTGCAGTCGTCCCATTAGGTCATTCTCATCCCTGCTTTACAGATGATAAACTGAGGTTTGGAAGGCTTACAAAATCTCATAGGTCACATGGGTGCTGAGTACTGGAGCTGGCACTTGAACCCAGGTCTGATTCTGAAGCTCAGGTGCCTGCTCAGGCCACCACATGCCAGGTAACCTCCATCACCCTGTCTGGTACCCTCAGAGCAGTGACGAACACCACAGAGCTTGAGGTCGCCGAGACATGTTTTTGCAAAAGCATTACACTTCAAAGGAACATGTCTTTAGAAATACATGGAACGCTTATAGCTGGGGAGATTCTGAAAGTTTGCTGATGGATGGGATGATATATTTGGGTACTTGAGAAGACTTTTATGGGGATGCAATTAATTTTGCAACAGGTAACATCTGAGTAAAAAAAAAACTTACAGGTATAAACGTGCGGCATGGGAAGAGAAATTGTGGTAGACTCAGCCTAAAACAACTCCAATTAATTTATATGTGAGGAGCTCAAACCCTCTATGAATCTTACCTTGTGGCAAAGAACCAGTGCCTAATTGCAAAAATGCTAAGTTGACAGCATTCTCCCATAAGTGAAATGCAGAAAATGGGCTCAGTTCCAGTCTTTTCACTAAAGATTTAGTTCTTTTTCTTTTTTGCCCCACGAAGGTAAACTTAATAAACAAACAAAAGGATTAGGTTTTTTTTTCTCAGTAAGAATTTCTTCACTAAAGGACTATTAGCTAGCTTTGAAAAATCTGTATTAATGAAAACACATTGTTAATTACACCACTGATTATAATCTTTTATTAATTCCTAAGTCTAAGAAGCGCCTATTAACTGGAAACAACACAATTTAGGAAATAAACCACAACAAAATCCTAGAAGAATAAAAGTACTTTGCCACAAATGGTTTTGACCTCTTATCATCCCTTTAATGTTCTCTAACATTCTTGAAGACTGGGTTTGTGTTGACTCTTACTTTCATATTATCCACAGTTTCCTGCGGTGGTTGAACTGGAATGAATTCTCATCTTCTCGGAATTGATCCGAATATTGGTTTCCTTTGAAGTCAGTTTTAACTTTGCTTCTGAAGTAGCAGAGGAAGATCAGGATTATTCCCCCCTTTGCTTGACCATAGCTATTCTTGGCCTATTTTAATGTACAAGCACCTGCCTTTTTGGTTTTAAGGCCATTCCAATGAGCCAGGAGTCTGACTGGCTGAACAGAGAAAGACAAATACTAAGTATATGATCTCACTTACATGTGGAATCTAAAAAAGCTGAGCTTGTAAAAACAGAGTAGAATGGTGGTTACCGGGGACTTTGGGGCTGGGGGAATTGGGGAGATGTTGTCTAGGGGTACAAACCTGCAACTAGTAGAGAAATATATTTGGGAGGTCTAATGCACAGCATAGTGATCACACTCAACAAGACTGCATTATAAACTTCAAAGTTGCTGAGAGACTAGATCTTAATTGTTCCTAGTACAAAAAAGAAATAATTATGTGACATGATAGAGGTGTTAGCTAATGCTACAGTGGTAATCATACTGCAATATATAAATGTGTCATGTCAACACATCATGCATTGTAAACATACATGATGCAATATGTCAATTATATCTCAATTAAAAAATAAAAATATATAAAGATTTTGTTTATTTCAGAGAGAGAGAGCGAGAGTGAGCGAGAGAGCACAAGCAGGGGGAGCTGCAGACAGAGGGAGAGGGAGAAGCAGACTCCCTGCTGAGCAGGGAGCTGGACTCGGGGCTCCATCCCAGGACCCTGAGATCATGACCTGAGCCGAAGGCAGACGCTTAACTGACTGAGCCACCCAGATGCCCCCTAAAATAAAAAAAAAATTAAAAAGGAGTGGCTTGAGGGGCGTTTGGGTAGCTCAGTCAGTTAAGCATCTGACTCTTGATCTCAGGGTCGTGAGTTCAAGCCCTGCACTGGGCTCCACTCTGGGTGTGGAGCCTACTTAAAAAAAACAAAAACAAAAACAGAGTCTGGCTTGAAATCTGTACGTGGTATGGCAAAATGTGATTTTAACCTTTAAAGACAAAAGAATACCCTTTATCCTCTACTGTCCTGATTTCTTTGGGGGATAAAGATTAATTAATTGCAAGGGGAAGAAGTGTGCCGCCTATAATTATGTGGTATGTGTAAGAAAAGGCTAGGTCAAGTGCATGAACACAGCTTCTTTTATAAAACAAGACCTGACTTGGGTGAATAAAAGCAACACTGGGAATCGGACCAGTGAAAGAAATCAACCCAGATGTTACTACGTTTTATTATGAAAGTAACAATAGCATGAAATCACTTTTTTAAAAATTCAGAAACAACCTACACTTATTCTCAGTTAGAACTCATTATTGGTCCCTCGTTGAACTTTGGAAAGATTGAAGCTGAAAGAAACCAAGTGTTCAGAATGCACCAGCAAAATTCTCCTTAATTTAATGATTGGGAAAGAATAGGATCAGTAGAAGGTTAGATGTAGCATTGAATCCTTTAAAAAAAAAAATCTTAAAAGGCCACACGTCGTCACATCGACTGGGAGTAGGTATAACACAGACTTCTTTCAACAGAATTGGGTAAATATTTGACCTCCAATGTCATTACAGTTAATGTATATTCTGGACCTCAGAGGACATTCAGACGGGAGCTGTGCTTTCTGATTGGCTCCCTCCTAGCCTTTGCTTGCTTGGAAAAGACTGGTAATATACTTTGTCCTTAACTTGGTGAAGTTCAATTCCTAGCTGTTCAATAGCTAAGACAATAATGATCTCATCCATTGACGAATTAAGTTCATGTGATTTGTAAATCAGTACATGATAATAATAACTTCTGGGTTAATTGTTAACTCTCAGAAAGTATTCAGGCCAATACCATCCCTTTATCTAATCCTGAGAAGATGAGATTGAGATGTAGTTGGTGCACATACGTGCATGAATGTCCCATAAAATAAAAGTTGATTACAATTACATTAATATTCCTAGAACTTGTCTCTCTCTTGTGATTCCCTTTAAGGATGCAACAGACTCCCCTATGTTAAATTACTCATTCTGATAACTATGTGAGAAGAAGAGGCACAGATGGTATTTCTGAGAATGGCATCAAAGCATTTAAAATGCTCATTGGCAACATATCGCATATTTACATGTGAGTGGAAAGTCATCTTTTGGCTACATTAATGCTGCAAAAATAAACAGGCTTTGGTCTCTGATGCAAAGTTTAAAGTTCTCATGGCAATATTTGTTTCTTCACTTTGCTTCCCAGGTACAATAAAAAAGTCAACATTTATCCGTCAACTGCGTGTATTAAACACCCACTGTGTGTTCAGCATCAGGTGCTGTTGGAGCCTTAGAGAGAAAGACATTCAAGGACTTTATAGTTTAATGGGGGAGAAGGAGAAACACAAATGTGTACATGTAAACAAGCAGGGCTGCAGACGTATAAACATACAGTCCTGACCATCTGCGCAAAGAGAGAGGCAGAAACTGACTGCAAGGATAAAGGTGGGTGGAATGAGGCAGGCGCCTGAAATGAGGTGAGCCTTGTTTTGCAGAGGCTGTGGTGGGCTTTGAATAGAATTTGCTTTCCATTTCTCAAAAAATTGAGGAGTAATATACACACGGGAACAGAATTTTTCATCCCATTTGCGGTGCGGTTGGTCGGGGTCTGGGATTTGAGGAGAGTGTATTTGGAGTGCAGGCACATGCTGTGGCATGGTTCTCAAAGCGGGCTCCAGACCATCGGCATCCAGACTGGGGCACTTGTGAGAAACCCAAATTCTAAGGCTCCACCCCAGACCTACTGAGTGGGAACTGGCAGTGGGGGCCCGGCCCTCCGTGTTTTTCACAAGCCCTCCAGGACAATCCGAGGCTCATGGAGTCTGAAGACCACTGCTCTGTGCGGTGGCTGGGTGTGAGTTTTGCGCCAGGGCAGTATGCCTTTGAAAGGGTCTAGCGGATGTCCACAGGAGGCATTCTAGAGGGACAGAGCAACTGGTGAGGAGGGGGCAGTTAGTGAAGGCCTGAAGGCTCCCTCCAGAAACTTTAAGAGGCTACTTTGAGCCCTCGGAAATATATCTCAGAGTCTGATTCTGAGTTAATGTCTTCAGAGAATTCTAACTTTTGCATTTCCTGACTTTTATGAGCATGTTGAGTGTTGTAATTCCATGAGGCTTTTAGATGTAATTTCCTCTGCTTTTAAGGAAAAGATGAGATAGGGGGAGGGGATTTTTTAGGGGAGGGGTGGCGGCTGGTAGTGAGATGGTAAAAACAGGGAAACCATTTTCAAAAGGAATAAAACATCAGCAAAGTTATTCTTTAAAGACATTGCTGCAAAGCCCGTATACATGTACTGAAACATAACAGAATAATAAGAAAAGCTAATATTTTTATATAGCTTTGATGATGTGCCAGGCATGTTCTAAAGTACATACATATATTAATTCATTAATCCTCACAGCAGCTTCTGAGGTAGGGCCTATTGTTATTCCCATGTGATAAATGATGTAACTATAGCACAGATCGGGTAAGAAACTTGCTCAGGGCCACACAGCTACTGCTGGAATTAGAACTCAGGCTTTCACGCTGTGTTTTGAACCCTTAACGCTATTTTATGCTGCAAGAACTTAAACACTGGATGACGAGTATTTTCTGTTTTGAAAAAGTGACTCATTGTTCTGAATTGTTTGGCATTTGAGAATTAGGCTTCAGGGCCTGATGATTTTCTTATTTAATTTTCTGGTTGGCCAGCCGAGTATTTCCCAAGTCTACCCACTTCTCACAGAAGGTAGCCGAAGCTGACTTCTGGGTAGAGTAAATCAGTTACAAAATAAAGGTTAGGCTCAGCGCCCAGAGCAAAGCTTGAAAAGACTCTGGAATGATCTCCCCTCGGCCCCGAACCATTTAGCTTGGCCTCGGCAACCCCTCCAGGGCTTGGGAGCTCCTAGAAGCCCAGGTTTCCCCCTGAGTGCAGGAAGAGGGGCTTCCATGGGGTGGAGGGAAATAGGGGGAGAAGAAAGGAAGGCCTCGGCCTGTTTGTTGATAGGGTCTTGTCCCCTTCAGGTCATTCTCAGGACAAACAGTGGTCACCATTTTTTGGTGAAGAGCATGGGCTTTGGGGGTCAGATGACCACCTGGGTTGGAGGCCTGAGTCCTTCAGTTACAAAATGCAGATCATATTATGCTTGTCTTAGTGTTGTTGAGATAATGACATAAAGGCACTTAAAGTTCTTAAAACTATACCTGGCACAGAGTAAGCACTGGGGTGCTCCTTCTTACTTCTTCTCGTTTCCTGATCTCCTCCTACTTGCCTGGCACTGTTCTACAGCTTTTGAGAGAATGAATGATTAGCTAACTCTATTGCTCGAAGCAACACTATGATCAAGGTAGCTACCATTTTGCAGGGGAGGAAACTGAGTGTCAGTGGGGTCCTTTGCCCAAAGTGATCCAAGCAGGGAGGGGCGCAGTGGGGCTTTCTGTGTGCGGGACCTGAGCCGCCGACTGGGTGGCTCTGCCGTCCCTTGCCCCACAGACATACAGGGGTCCCTGCAGGCGCCTGCACTGGATTCAGATACTTGGCTGCGGGGTCCTGGGGAAAGTACTACTGAGTTATAGCCTTGTTCATGCTTTTAAAAAGGCTGGATTTGAAGTCGCTTTTAATCACTTGACTCATAAACTTCTACCCCTCCTGGGGGAGTCCTCCCCATAGATTGTCTTGTGGATGCATCAGCACAAGAAGTGTTTGACGGGACCTGCAATTTGCTTGTCATTTTCTGCCCATGCGAGTGGTTGATGAATGGTCTGAGTAACACATGAGATGCTCTGTGAGGGTCCGAGAGTAGACCCTGCAGTAGCATTCCCTGACACTTCTCACATCTTCTGTCGCACTGCCACTAACACATTGACATCATACGCTTGGAGCTCGCTGTTCCGTGTTTACCTCTGAAGGACCAGCTGGTCCAAACTAGGAGAGACAGCATGTATGTTAGGATCCCTTGTGACCTCTGACCTCTGCCTAGGCCTGGGTTGCTGTCAGGGTCAAAGCCAGGCACACCGCTCAACCTCATGCTGCTGTTTTTTGCTGTTCTCTGTTAGTCAATCAACAGGTTTGGACTTCTTTAGTAGATTGATTTCTTCTCCTGATGCCTTACTGTGTCCATGTCAGACAAGGCAGGCCAGTCTTGGGGACCCAAAAGTAGGTATCCCTCGATGTGTTGTGAGAGACCGAAATTCAGGAGCGTATATGTTTTGTTTTTTTGTTTTTTTGTTTTTTTTAGAGAGTGAGCGAGAGAGAAACAGCATGAGAGGGGAGAGGGTCAGAGGGAGAAGCAGGCTCCCCGCCGAGCGGGGAGCCCGATGTGGGACTCGATCCCAGGACCCTGGGATCATGACCTGAGCCGAAAGCAGACGCTTAACCATCTGAGCCACCCAGGCGCCCAGGAGCATATATGTTTTAACTGCTATTTACACAGTAAATCTTTTGATGTTATAAGATTTACTTTAAAGTATACTATATGCCAAGAAAATAAAGAAGCAAGAAGCAAAATTTACAGTATCAATAACTACATAAACCTAAAAATACAGACTGTACTTGACTTTTAGGTAGCAGGTTGAAACATAAAAGGTTGCCAATATTTGATATTTTTGACCTATAAAAACAGAATGACCCTTGGGGAACAATGGAGTTAAAATTAGGTGAGAAAAGAAAAGATTCAAAAATAGCAAAATGGAAGCCCCCCTCCCTCTTCCCATTTGTTAATAAGACAAGTGATAAACTGAGGGAGTTTAGCTAGAAAATTTAGCAGTATCTTTATTGGCTAGGGGTGGGAAATTTTTATAATTCAGGAAAGATAAGTTGGGTGATACAAAATATTAGAGGAAAAGTATTGTCAGGGGCACTGACTTCACCCACCTGAATAAGTCTCAGTTTCCTCATCTGTAGATTGGGAACACTGTGCTGGATAATTCAATGTGAAGAGTCTGAAACTTAATAGACACCTGAAATAGGCATGGGATTTGGAAGGCAACTCTGTGAGTCGGGATGCTCCACAGTAGAGAAAATCCTTTTTGAAGATGTATTGGTTAGGCCGATCAGTTTAGGATTGGTATCTTTACATATATGTTTCCAAGGCCTGTTTAAAACTTGACATTAAACAGAAGCATTCCTGAGTTGCTACATTCCAGGGGATTTTAGACACACAGATTTCATGGCCATCATCCAAAAAAAAAAAAAAAATCCATTTGTAGTTTGACCACAAACAGGAGGTGATTCTTGTTACCATCAGAACACCCAGAAACATCTTCTTGCATCTCAGTGTGACAAAGGGCATAGAACATACATTCTCACCCCCTTCAGAGGATTCTGAGGAGCTACAGGGTGGGGGTGGGGGTGCGTGGACAGAGAAGGAGCCTTTTCTGGGCAGTTAACAAGCCAGTCTGGTAAGAGCATTTCACAGATGCATTGGAGAGGAGCGATATCATGATAACATCTGTATTTTTGAGGAAGTCCATCAACAAGGTCTAAAGTGAATTCTTCAAATGGGAGTGTGATCCCCATTTCAAGGAAGTGGCCCAATGCTAAGAGAGAACATTTTCAAAATACCAAGAACATGCCAGGTATTCTTTCAAATGTTTAAAAGCATTCATTCTCTTAATCCTGAGAACTCTGGGAGTTCAGCATGGCTTATACACATGATAACAGTGAGGCAGAGCTGGGATGTGAAGGTTGGTGGTCCACACAGAAATGGATTAGGAAAGCCTAGATAACCCTGGGAGAAGAGAAACTGAACAAGGAACAGAAGCTTTCTTTAAGTCAGGAATAGTGGGAAGAACCACAAGTTTCTATCCTAGTCCTGCTATGATTCTTTTTTGGGGGGTGGGGGGAAGGGGCAGAGGGAGGGGGAGAGAGAGAATCTCAAGCAGACTTCCCACTGTGCTCAGAGCTCCACATGGGGCCCAATCTCACAACTCTGAGGTCATGACCTGAGCAGAAATCAAGAGTCAACTGCTTGGGGCGCCTGGGTGGCTCAGTCGGTTAAGCATCTGCCTTCGGCTCAGGTCATGATCCCGGACTCCTGGGATCAAGCCCTACATCCAGCTCTCTGCTCAGCGGGGAGCCTGCTTCTCCCTCTGTCTCTGCCTGCCACTCCATCTGCTTGTGCTCTCTCTCTCTCTCTCTCTCAGATAAAATCTTAAAGAAAAAAAAAATGAGTCAACTCCTTAATGGATTGAGCCACCCAGGTGCCCCCCACTATGATTCGTTTAACAGAACAATGATGTGTCACTTAATTATGTTACACACACACACACACACACACACGAGTTCTCACTCTTAGCTACTCTGTTGTCTTCATAAACCCTAAGATAATGCATCTTTCCAGGTGCTGTTAGCGGCTGGTGGCTGGATGGGGGGTGTGTGTGGCCTCAGCTGATAGTGCAGGTTAAGTGCAGGGCTTGGTATCCTAAGGACCTGGGTTCAAATGCTGGCTCTGCTACTATTCAGCTGTGTGACTGCTAATCAGCTCTGTGGCCCTAGTCAATTGCCTGACGTCAACTATTAGTAAAATAGGTTTAATAATACCTGCTTCACACAGCTTCTGAGAGGTTTATTTATTTATTTATTTATTTTTAAAGATTTTATTTGTTTATTTGACAGAGAGAGAGAACACAAGCAGGGGGAGTGGGAGAGGGAGAAGCAGGCTTCCCGCGGAGCAGGGAGCCCGATGCGGGGCTCGACCCCAGGACCCTGGGATCATGACCTGAGCCGAAGGCAGACGCTTAACGACTGAGCCACCCAGGCGCCCTTCTGAGAGGTTTAAATGAGCGCAGAGGTATAAAGTAGTTAGCACAGTCCCTCGCACACAGTAAATGCTTAAGAAACAGTGAAAATAGTAGCTCTTTCTAGTCACCTAACAAAGGAAGCCGCCTCCTTTTACAATACTCAACAACGGTTCCAGGTTTGACTGGGGTGTGACACTCTATAAACGTGTTCCTCAAGGTATTGCAGTGGACCCAATAGATGAAATATATTTAAAGATACTGTTCGTTATCTTGCCAATTTTATGGGCCAATGAACCAGGATCTACACTAATCATGGAAATGAAGTGAAAAAGGCAGTTCTACTAAGCTCAGAGTTTTGGTAGGGCAACTCTTCCCACAGATGCCTCCACTGGGTTTCCTTTTCCCCATTTGCTTTTCTACTTCTGTGCACGAAGCCGGAGCTATGTGTATTTTTGTTCCCAGTGTTCTCATGTGTTGATTTGTTTCACCTACTAAAATGTAGTGAGCTTAAGAAAAGTTCAATTAAAATGAAACATAAATATTTTCTTTCTTACTGTGTCATTAAAAACTCTCTCCCCGACTCCTGCATAGTTACTTGGCACCCACCCAAAGGAAACATTTTTCCCTCTTGGCCCCCAGTGTTTAAAGCATAGAGGAAACAGATCTGCTTAGTCTGTCTCGACAGGATCCTTACATGGGGAGAGGAGCAGAGGTTTCCAAGGATTGGAAAACAGAGTACAAAGTAGGAAAGCAAGCAAGGAGGAAAAAGATGGAGAACACAAGCAGAAAGAGGGAGAGGGGGAGATGTCCATTCTAGGCTTTTCCATGAAATCGGTTTCTGGAAGATGGCATCTTGCCTTGGGTTTCTGCATCAAAGAGATAAAACTCACTGTTGACCTTCCTCCAGAAGAGAGTCCAATGCAGCATTATTCCTGGCTATTTTTGATGGATTCTACCATTATCCAACATAGCTAGTACTTCAGGTTCACGCTATTGGGTGATAAATCATCTTTACTAGCCACAGTGGCACTAATATTTATTGAGCAGTTACTATGTGCTATGAAGTTAACAAGGATTAGTTTCTTTAATCCCTAAAGAAAATCTTATGAGCTAGATACAACTATATCTCCAATGTCAAAAATGGGGAGCCTGAGGTTTCGGGAGGATGGTGGAGGCCGGATTCAAATCCCAGCAGTTGGACCCCAGAGCCTTGCGCCCTGTATCATATTCTATAGCACACTCCATGTTTTCAGACACTGTTTCAAAGCTCTTCCCATTCTAACTCTTCTCTTTCTCTCCTTCCTCCTAATCTTTTGCCTTCCCCTCTTTCCATGAGTCCACCCCATGCGTCAAGTTCTATTTTGTAAGTGGGGGATCATCCAATTTTATTTCCTCTCACAGAGTTAAGGTATTCCTACCAGGCATCTTTTCAGTAGTTACCAATCCAGTGAAAATACTCTGGCTCCACAGCAAATTCAAATAGAGGGAACTGCTCCATCTAGAGTTTCATTTTGCAAGTAAGTTGTTATCTGTTCCATATAATGCCTTCCTCCCATCCTCCCTGCCCCTCCTCCCCAGAAGCCTTTGCCTTGTCTAAACATTAGGCTTTCTATTCCAGGTTGGGCCCAAAATAAACTGATCTATGGTGGCGTGCACAGCCGGTCGCTTCCTGTAGAGATTTGGAGGGCAGCGCATTTCTTTTCATCCTCTTTTCTAAACAAATATATCTCTATTTCTATCTTTCTTCCTAGGGAATGGTTCTTCTCTTCTTCTTCCCATACTCTGCTCTCTTTCCTCCCCTGCCCCCTTTCTTTTATCCATTTAGCTTCTTCAATTTCTGTTCTGCCCACTTTAAAACAATACCATCGGCCCTGAGGTCAGAGTGAGCTGTCGTTTAACGCTGTGCTTGTTTGCATTGGCCCATCCTGACATTCAGGTAGAAAAATTTCATCCAGAAAAGTGACACAGAGGCAGCTGAAATCCAGATAAGGGTTTCTTCTGATCTTCATTTATCGATACATTTGTAAGGAGGACATGGAATTTTTTGCTTTCAATACCCAATTCCAAATAAGATAAATCCTTGACCCTCAAAAGCAGTGGTTGCTAACACCCTTAAAAATGGTTGAACAAAAAAAAAAAAAGCTCCCAGGCAGATTGGTTTCATGTGGTTACATATGATCGCACTGTCTTTCCTTATGAAGTACATTATATTTGCTAAGCTGTGTGATTTCGAGTAGCTAATCTCTGTGTGCCTTGGTTCCCTCCACTATGAAAAATGAGGGTAATCAGAATCACTACCTCATAGGGGTGTTGTGAGGAATGGATTATAAATGTATCTTAGAACTGTACCTAACATTGGAAGTTTAAGTTGGTACTTATTATCATTCACTTAAGATGCTAGACCTCCTCTTTCTTATCCTAGTAGTAGCACTTTGCTGCCCTGTCTGCCTTCCTTCCATCCTTCATAATGAAAATATTTATTTGGTACCTAATATGTGCCAGAAACTGCTGGGCTCTGGAACATAACCGTAAGCCAAAGGAGACCGAGTCCCTACCTTCATGGATCTTACAGTCTAGTGGGGAGGCAGGCAGAAATCCAACAGTCCTACAAGATGGTGTAAATGTCCTGTGATACATTCCATGAAGGGTTCGTGAGCTGGTTGAGGGGGCCCAGGGAGCTTAGAACATGGGGATCTGGCCCAACCAGGGAGAAGAGGGTCTTCCTCAAGCATCCCTCAGGAGCTGATAAGGGTTAAGCGCTAAAAGGCGTATGGGAAACAATGTGGCAAAGCAGGGAGGCAGGAGTGTTCGAGGCAAGGGACTCTGGGTGATGAGAGCAGAGCCGTTGAAGAGGGAGGAATGTGATGCAACAAGGAGAGGGAAAGGAGCCCGAGGCCCGGATTAGGTCCGCAGAGCCCTCTGGGCCAAACCTGGGAGAGAGTACACACTTGAGTTAGTCTTTGGAGCAATGGAGAGCCAGAAGGAAAAAAAATAATTTTTATTTATTTTTTTAAATTCCTGTATAATTAACACACAACCTTATATTAGTTTTAGGTGTACAATATAGTGAGTCAACGATTCTCTACCTTGCTCAGTGCTCATCATGATAAGTGTGCTCTGAATCCCCTCCCCGTATTTCACCCCCACCCCCACTTGCCCTCTGGCAAGCACCACTTTGTAGCCAGAGAGAATTTTTAAGATAGGTTTTAGGTGTATGTGGGGGGTATTCTGATTTTAGTGGTAGTATTTCAATTTCTAAAAGATTACTGTGAATGAATTATTGTGAATTGATACTATGAATTAATGTGAAGAATGGTTGGGGGCGGGGCTAAGAAATAGAAGGCTATCGCGGTCACTTAGGACAGATGACGTCAGCATGGCAGCCGGTGCTGGGGGTGGCCAAGGTGGGGGATTTGCATGGATGTGAGGGCATTTCACAAATAAAATCCTGTAACGCTTAGAGATGGATGAGGTTGGGGTTGGAGCAGAGAGAGCCGGGTGCCACGGATGACTTCATGAATTCCGATGAGACTGAACACTTTCCCTTTTGTTTCCCTCCAGTGCCCAAGAGGTATAGGTCGGTACGCCCTGGGGTCTTTTACAGAGTAGCAAAAGCCGGCAGCCCCGAAACATTTGGGAAAGGCCACTTAGGCGTGCTGATTAGCCAAAATAAAAGAGGAAGTTGACCTTCAACCCTTGTCTTTGTTTTGTTCCAGCTGCAGAAATCATTTTCGGTTGCTCTCTGACTCTGGTAAACAACGCTCCCTGTCACCCTATCCCTTTGACGGTCGGTTCCACTTGTGTATTTCCACTGGGACATGATTCTCACTGACAGTAGAAAAGTTCAGCAACCAGACCTGCAGCTGTGAAAATACTTGCTCCTCTCCATAACTGTTAGTACTTGCGGGAAACACGTCACAGGGCCAACCACTCACGGGTCCTGAAGTGACCCTGTTATTTTGGGACGTAGCAAAGGAAATGATATTTTAAAAACCCAGGTGGCACCCTCTCTGGGTATTGAAAGGTGTAAGTGATAAAAATGGTCACCATACTTGAAGAGCAAGGGGTGGGGGTGTGAACCAGTGCTGGATGTTCCGCAGACTCTCTCCATGTGTCAGCAGAATATATCTGAGCTCAGTGAAACAACCCAGGACCAAAGTGTTCTCTTCAGTTGAATAATTAGACAGCAGCGGTGATCAAGTTAGAAAAGCTAACTATCTTCTGTCCCTGCTTTAGAATTTTTATTACAAGCCCAACACCATCCTTAGGTGGATTTAAGAGCGTAGGAGAAAGACTGCTAGATTTTGAACTGTGGTGAGGATAGCCCATGTTTTATTCCTGTTTGTATCCAGGCACATCCCTGGGGCTCGTCACTTAGTACATACTCAGTGCACGTTAGTTGGAGAAAGGATTCATATGTGTTTTCATGCGGTATTTATATGGCATGGCGAGTTCATAATTTTTTGCCCCACTAGGTAGAGATGGTTGCTTCCAGTCCTCCATATTTATATTGAACACTATTTCGCAACAAGGGTGTTCTAACGTGAAATAATAAGGAAATCATCTTTAGTACGATTTTATATATACAGAGAGACACGCTTGCTGGCTGGGTGCAGATATGTATGTTCGCCCTGAAAGACGCTTTAGCAACCTAAGTTGCACTAGAATGAGGTTATTGATGTGGGAGGAAGGGAAAGTAAGATAAAACTCAGAGCTTAATTTCTAGACAGGATTGCTACTTTCAGAACGAATTTCAAATGCTTCTTGTGTACCTGGCATGGGCTTTGGAGGTTTCCCGATGATTTGTGATTGGAAATGACCTGGCACGTGGTCCCATGGTCCCCAGTCCTTTGAAGCGATTGTCTGTTCTCCTGGTTGCTGTTCCCTGCTTTCCCACCATCAGCTCCCCGGGCAGGACCCCCCCCCCCACCCGCCCCATTTCTTCTGGTCTGCGCTGTTGGATAGGTCCCTTTACTCCTCTCTTTCTAACTCCGGGTTTGACTTCTCCTTGTTGCTCCTTACTCTGTCACTGGTTCTCAGCTTGTGCTTCCCAGACCAGCAGCATTAGCATCACCTGGGAACTTTATAGGAATGAAAATGCTGGGGCCTCACCCTGGACCTACTCAAAAAGAAACTTCGGCATGGGGCACTGCAGTTCGGTTTTAACAAGGAGGTCATCTCAAATGTGAGGACCACTGCTGCTATAGTATGTAAAGCTCAGTTCTGAGCATGTCACCACTTTGTTCCCTTTATTGGCATCCTCACCAACAGCCGTGGAAGCATGTATATCCATGTCCTTCTATCCTAGGCCTTCTCCAGCAGCACCAGCTCTCTGCCCTTCTGCTGCCTCTCTCCGTTAACATTGGTTCCTCGGCTAGGAATGCCCCCTCTCCTCCCTCCTTGTAGAAACCTTACTCATTCTTTTTTTTTTTTTCTTCAAGTTTTTATTTAAATTCCAGTTAGTTAACATACAGTGTAATACTAGTTTCAGGCATACAATAGATTCAACACTTCCATACAACACCCAGTGCTCATCACTGTAAGTGCCCTCCTTAACCCATGCCCCATTTAACCCATCCTTTGCCCACCTCTCCTGAAAATATTATCTACTCCCTTCTTGCCATGGTACATAGATTGTAGGTAGGTAGATCAAATTTAGTAGACATCCCATTTTGCTTTTCCCTCTTCTTAATGTATCCTCGATGAAATCTTGATTTCATGCCAAGGCGATCGATCCCCTTTTGTGGAATGTTTTCAGATACTGCTTCTCCTCTGCTCCCTCAGAGCACTATGACTCCCTGAGTGCATGCTCCCACCTCCTGTAGACAGTGTTTGTATGTGTGTGTCTCCCACCCCAAATAGAGTGTGAGAGCTGGGGAAATCTAACCTGTCTTTTACTTTGACTCCGTGTCCTCCCACAGCAAAGCACAGGGCCTGGGATATACTACACGTTGAGTGAGTGTGGCCAATTTAACAATAAAGCAAAGTATTTGCCTGAACGTTGAAGTCTGTACTGTGACAGCAGGACTAGGAATGAGTTTTTCCTTTCCAATGTGGTTTTTCTCACATTGTGGAGAATATTAAACTGGAGTCAGGAGACTTAGGCCAGACCAAGCTTCTTTGGTGACTTCTTCTAAGACCTCGGGTATGGCATTTAATGGCTTTGCTTCCATTTTTTTCATCTATATAAAGTGGTACCAATAATATCTCTGGGCAGAGTTGCAGTGAGGATAACAGCACATGTTATCAAAATAAAATATTACATTGATTTCTTACATTTAAAACAAGGCTACCCGTTTTCTGGTTGCACATAGGGCTATTAAGAACATTAAAGACAACCTTTAAATAGAAAGCTTCATGTTTAGATTATCCAGGGGGTCTTTCTTCCAAGATTAGCCTAAGATTTTTTTTTAGGGAAATTGAAATCTTATGGTCTGAAATTTGAAGCAAGAAAATTCGAACTTTAGTACCATTTCCCTATTCTGACTTGTTGATGAGAAATCAGCGTTCCTGCCTACCTTTCAGGCTTTGAAGGGATTTTTCAAGCTTTATCTTGATTTGATAGTTGGAAAAAAAAGAAAAATAGTCAACCAAAGACACATTTTCTAAGCCCTTGTCCGGCCCTACCCATTAGAAAAGTGTGAGCTACTGTTCTATCAAAACTAATTAAACCTAAAATGTATAACCAACTCTCAATTACCAAGGTTAATGGGACTACGTGCATACATAATTATACGCTACATTTATACAGTGCTTTTAACTTCTTCAAAGCACATTTCACTGTATTGCATATATAAAACAGATGGATTTTTTTTTGAAATCCACAAATAAGGTAAAAAAGAAATCTTGGAATCAATAATTTCAACTTTCTACCTTTCCAAAGCTATTAGAACTAGTGAAATTGTCTAACAGGGTTTTTCATTGCCCTATTCTCTCCTTGACCCATCTCAACTAAAGGTGAGAAATGACTGAAAAATCTGGAGGAATCTCTGGAGGAGAGGAAGCCAAGGACTCGGGCCATCCACAAACTAGATCATTAGCTCCAGGGTAATTAAGAATAATTGACTGTATGTGTGATTATATCCAGAAAGTCCAGAAAGAAATGAAAAGCCATAGGAAGTGATGCCTGAGTAACAGGATTTATGGGGCTCTTTTTATTGTCATTCACTCAACAAGCATTATTAAGCACCTACTGTATGCCAGGTGCTTTCAACAAAGAGGATGGATACAGTCGTAGCCATGAACAACCCAGGCAAGTCTGCTGTTGTCATGGAGATCATCTTCTTGAATGGTGAAGACAGACAGTAAACAGGAACATAAATACACAAACAAGCTAACTTCAGGTAGCTCTAAGCACTGCAAAACCCATCAACACAGGAATGGGATACTGAGTGCCTTGGGGAGGGGATGCTATTTTAGATAGGGTAGCCAGGGAAGGCCTCTCAGTATATATTTGAGCTGCAACCTGCCATGAGGAGCCCACCCTGTGTAGGTCTGCTAACCAGAATGATGGCATGAATGAACTCACCAAGTATGCCAGAGGGAGGGAGACCGGGCCCGTCCCAGGTCTGTGGTTTTTTGTTTTGGGTCCTTTTGTGGATATTACTAAAGCCTCTCCAGGACCCCTGATTTATCGCCTCTACAGTGGGGGTTGCTAATACTGATCACCTTGACAGGGGTGCTCTGAGCCATAATGGCTAAACAATTGTGAGGAGCTATATAAATGCTAAATAATGATCACAGTAATAACCTTTTATTAAAGTCAGCACCGTGATAGGCAGCTCACACTCGGATGCCTTGGCGAATGTGGAAATCGATACGGTGCTCCCTGCGCACACCAACACTATCCTTTAAAATAGAAAAAATAAATGAGCCGATGATCATGATATTCGAAGTGTTAGTGATCAAATAACTGTCTTGAGAGAAAGCTGGTATGTGAAGTGTAAAATGGGAGTAGCAAGATAATGGCACAGTACAGCCCAGAGCAGGTACAGGATGACCGGTGAAGGCCCCTGCGTGCTTGCTGGTGCTCGCGCCGCCTGCCCCAGGGCGGTCATTCTAACTCGTCAGGACTAGGCGCTGCCACCACCAAAAGCGTTGGCAGACGGAAAGCGGGATGAGACAGAGCCGGATCAGCAGCATCGCTGCCAGCAGGCCCATCTGGCCCTCTTGGCCTCGCTAAGCCTTCGCCGGGGGCAGGACTGAGAAGCCAGCACCAAGGGGCCCTACCTTGGAAGGGCACCAAGGAAGTGAGGCGGGAGGGAAGAAGGCAATGAACATGGCGTTTTTCCCTTCTAGAATGAAATACCCCAATTCCGGGAAAGACTTTGGCTGGCTTCGTACCCGATCCTCCCTCCACAATTAGAGATATGAACCCATTCCGTAGCTGCTCTCCACCCTTCCCCGCCAAGCCTCTCCCAGAATTTAACATGAAAGCCACAAAAAACGGATTCTTTTGTGTGTGTGTGGGGGGGAGGGGTCCTACCATCTCTTTGCTATAAATATGCATGTGCCTGAACATTCTTTCCTGTCTCGCGCCTCACGTGGGACAGTCACACTGTGTGACACGCACAAGCATGTGCACACCTGCTTACCGCCCCCCCCCCCAGTCCTTTGTTAAACCCTGGCTCAGCTATTATGCAGTGCCTGTGGGGTGTAGGCCACAGAGCAGAAAAGTTTACATTATTTTTTTTCCTCTGAAAAGCAGGAAGAGAAGACAATTAAAAAACACTTATTTTAAGGCTGATACTAAACACTTGGTTCTATATTGACTGAGCAAGTCACTTTCCCACCATGGGACAGGTAGACTCGAGATGACCTCGGAGGTGCTAAGAGCTCCCAGGGCACACTGCCCTAGAACTTAGAGAGGTTAAAAAGAATATGGGGGGTGCCTGGGTGGCTCAGTCGTTAAGCGTCTGCCTTCGGCTCAGGTCATGATCCCAGGGTCCTGGGATCGAGCCCTGCATCGGGCTCCCTGCTCCGCGGGAAGCCTGCTTCTCCCTCTCCCACTCCCCCTGCTTGTGTTCCCTCTCTCGCTGTGTCTCTCTCTGTCAAAATAAATAAATAAAATCTTAAAAAAAAAAAAAAGAATATGGCAGGATAATCCTAGTCTTCAGGAAATTATGGTTTAAATTGGGGTGAGGGAGGATCAAGAGCCTCAAAAAAATCTAGTTGATTTTGCCCAAATGGAGAAATTTTAAAATGTTAAGTACACTGGGGCATCACATTATGATATTATGTAAAGTATTTTGGGTGAGCATGCAACATGGGACATAGTAAGTGCTCAGTAAATTTTCTGCTGGTAAGTAAAGCATTTCTACCTACCAGTGTCTCAGGCGGCTCAAACTTGAACTCATTTATTTAAGTATACCATTTCTTTAAGTGCTCTGTTTCCCAGAATAGTCAGTGAAGGAATGTAAGGACAACTGTCCTCAGGAGATGTGGTCATCCTCATTGTCAAATAAGTCCAGGCAAAGGTGGTTCAAGGCTTTCAAATTTTGTTTGGTAAATTTTTTTTTTTTTAATTTATTTATTAGGGGAGAGGGGCAGAAGGAGAGGGAGAAAGAGAATCTCAAGCAGACTCTCCGCTGAGCATGCGGCTCCACACAGGGCTCCACAGGGGGCTCGAGGCAGGACTCAGAGATCATGACCTGAGCCGAAATCAAGAGTCAGACGCTTAACTGACTGAGCCACCCAGGTGCCCCTATTTGGTTAGTGTTTTTAATGCCTTGTTGATAATGGTCATCAATAGGTGGGAGATAAAGTCATAAGGAAGGAAGGTACCAGCTCAGATCCTGTGCTCTTTTTATATATTTGAGAGAGAGGGAGAGAGAGAGTGCACAAACTGGGGGAGGGGCAGAGAGAGAGAGAGATAAGCAGATTCTTCACTGAGCACAGAGCCCCAGGGGGGCTCAGTCCCAGGACCCCGATATCATGACCTGAACTGAAATCAAGAGTTGGACACTTAACCCACTGAGCCACCCAGGTGCCCCTGGATCCTGTACTCTTAAATTAAGCTAACCCATACTTAACAAAATCTGGTATCAAACCCCAAGCAATGGTTCCCAATTATTGTCTTGGATCCTTTATTTCACTTTGCTTTTTGCTTACCCATTTTGTATTTGATGAGTAATTTTGGCTTTCCCACTTTTCATCTTTGGCACTCCTTCAGAAATGGGTTATGTGTATCTTCTGGCTCTTTCTACCTCTGGCTGCTCAGAAGTTTTGCCCCTACGCAGCCAAGTTTTGATCCCAGGATCATTTCCTGGCTTTGGCCTGTCTCAGTGGCATCCATGCTGGTCTTGACTTCTCCAGATGGGGGCATGCACAAGAGGAAGGATCAAACAAACCAAACAAAGAAACAGGAAAGAGTACCTGGCTCACCTTATACTGTGCAGGACTGAGGGCTTGCTATTGTACAGTCTCTGCCTCCTTATGCCTCTCTTTTTTTATGTATTTATTTATAAATTTTTATTTATTTATTTATTTATTTATTTATTTATTTATTTATTTATGTACATAAACTCTATGCCCAACGTGGGGCTTGAACTCACGATCTTGAGATCAAGAGCCAGTCCAGGCACCCCTCCTCTCCTTTTTTTATTTCCTCCTGTTTCTGACTCTTTCTACTTCAATTTTTATTAAGTCTCCACCTTCTAACTGGCCAGTCTTCTTCTAGTATCCCTTTGTAAGACTTCAGTGGGAATGAGAGTGATATCCATTATGCAAAATAAATTTGAGAGCTGGGAGGAATTGCTGAAGCTCTAATGTCTTTATAGCACTTATCAAATGCCATTTAACCATATTTTTGGCAAACTGCTCTGGCTTTCCAGGGAGTCAGCTGATGGGTAAGTAAATAAATATCTGTCAAATGATTGAGGGAATACGTACTACTTGTACAGCGTCATATCAGGACCTTTAAAAAATACACAGTATGTTTTATGACACTTCATCCTTGGCTTAAGAAGGACATCTTCTCATGCCCATGCACAAAAAGGCTGCTTTGAAATATCAGCAAGGGCCAGACTGGGTTCACGATTTCTTCTGGAAAATAAGAAGTCATCTCTCAATGCACAACCAGCTTCATTTGGGCAAAAGGGAATGTGAGCAAAGCACTGGTTACAGCTGTAACAGGCACCTAGGAGCCAATGAGTTGTAGAAGCTGAACATTTTACTATCCATGGTTTCCTCCAAAACATCTTCATAAACAGCAAAATGCATAAGACATAAATGATTAGAATGAAGTGAGCACCGTAGAACTAGAGGCAATACAACTTTGATATCACCCCAGAAGCCTCTGATCTCCTGTCTGATATAAGAATCTTTTACTGACTTTTCTTTATAATTTTACCACCCTTAGAAGCTTCCCTTGGGCACCTGGGTGGCTCAGTTGGTTGGGCGACTGCCTTCGGCTCAGGTCATGATCCTGGAGTCCCGGGATCGAGTCCCGCATCGGGCTCCCTGCTCGGCGGGGAGTCTGCTACTCCCTCTGACCCTCCTCCCTCTCATGCTCTCTGTCTCTCATTCTCTCTGTCTCAAATAAATAAATAAAGTCTTTAAAAAAAAAAAAAAGAAGCTGCCCTAAAAAGTTTCATTTCACCCAGTTTTGATATCAAAATAGATTAAAAAAGAAAAACAACAACTGCCTGCATATTCAACATCGGACATGAAAAAGAAAACTAGGGTTTTTTTTAACAAGATATTTGGAGGTGTAGGGGCACCTGGGTGGCTCAGTCAGTTAAGCGTCTGAATCGGTTTCAGCTGAGGTCATGATCTTGGCGTGATGAGACTGAGCCCCGTGTCGGGCTCTGCATTCTCTCTCTCTCCCCCTCTCCCTCTGTCCCTCCCTCCCAGCTCACATGCTCTCTCTCTCTCTTTACAAAAAAAACTTGCAAAAAAAAGATATTTTGAAGTGTACAATTTCTTTTGGTGATCAGGACATTTATTCTTTGGTGCACTTTTATGTTTGCTGACTGTTAGTCACTCCACTTTCTCATATTTCAAAGGTATTCTTCCCAAAGCTGCCTTTTCTCCCATACACATGCTTTCCAGGATTCAGTGGGACTTGGAAGGATACTGAGCTCCTCATAGAATGGTTGTTGCTATCTCATGATCAAAATTAGTAGTAATACTACTAATTTTTACTTTGCTTCAAAAGTCTCTTCCCTTGCCCCCTAAAGTCTGTACTTTCAAAATGGTATCTACATCTTTAATTACCCCTGACAATAAACTCTCACCTCAAAATCTGTTTGATCATGCACTACACCCATCATGATCTTCAAATATCCTATTTTTTTAAAATCCCATTTATGTCAGGTTCCCAAAGAGTTATAATATTTGCAGTGGGGTTGGTTTTTTTTTTTTTTT
>NW_023270708.1:0-27923 GCF_011800145.1 Mirounga leonina
CTCTGGGTTCCTTTGGGTCCACAGAGTCTCAGAATGGCGTCTGAGAGTGATCAAGGCAGGCTTTCCATTGCAGATGAATGGGGCTTCAGGTTCAGGTCCAGGATAAGGCAAGCCAGGTAGCAAGGGCACAGAATTTAAGGAGGCACTCATTCTCAGGATGGGGCTAGAAACTTCACTTGCCACCTGCCCTGCCCCCAGCTCTGTCAGCTTCCACTACGGTTCCTTCAGAGGGACCCAGGCAGGAGCCACATCTCCACAGGGGTCCACAGCTGAACTCACCGCTGTCCCAGGGTGATCCTAACAGCCACCTTCCAGGGCAAAAACCCCACTCAACCCCCACCAAGTCAACCCCAAATAAGCCAGATCTAGCTGTGAATCCTCCACAGCTAAGGCCTCTTCGCTGTACTTTGAGGGCCTCTGGGAGAGAAGCTGCATTAATGGCGATAATTTTGCAGCTTTGAAAGGGAAGCGCCCAAGACCCTGAGGCATGGGGCTACAGGAGCTCTCTGAGGAGAGGGCCAGACAGCAGGCATCCCTCAGAGGCCTCCGTCCGCTGCAGGCCATGGGGCCAACGTGTCCCAACATTGACAGGCTTCCTTGCACAAGCCAGACCTCACAGAGTGAGGGGGCTGCATGAGGAGGGGGGACAAGGAGGCTCGACAAGAGGGTTGGGGGCTCATCCATCAAGAACCGTCAAACAGCAGGGCCACAGGCCTGCCTGAACATTTGGCTTTTTAAAGGGGACTTCTGCAGCTCCCCCACCCCAAAACCTTAGCCTCCTGAAATCAAGCACATTCCATTGGAGAGGGATGAGGGGGTTGGCAACCCAGGCTGGGCTGGCCCCCACCTGCTCACCCACAGTGCTGGGACTGAACCTCCCTACGCCACCCCCCCCAACTGGAGCTGCGGTTACAGGGCCCCAGGCAAGGCAGAAATTGGTGGGGCCTTTTTGTCTGCCCCTGCTTTTAAGAAAGTAGCACACAATTTGAGAGGCAATATTTACTATCTTTTCTTTTTTTAAATCAGGAGAGCTGGGTGGCAGTGGGGGTCTCCAAAGCCTTGTGTAAGCCAAGCGCTGGGGTTGGAGTGTGGGAAGGGCCCCTTAGGTAGGAGGACCAGTGTCATCCTCCCCACCGAAGCCAACGTGCGCCTGGCCCACCCTCCTCACACACTGGGGATCAGCCAGCCTCAGGTGCCCTGAGCGCTCAGCTCACAGCCGCAGTTAGGTTTCTTTGCCAGGAGGGACAAGAGTATGGACTTCCCTTCTCTCGTTCCCTCCCAAGAGAACCCCAACTGGGGCCCTCTAGTCCTGAGAATAGCAGGGCCAAGAAGAACCTCAAACCCTGACAGTTGCTCATCAAGGCATCAGAAAGGCCTACGTTCAAATCCTGGCTCAGCCCCCTGCCCCCGTTGACCTCGGCAGGCTACTTGAATTCTCTGAGCCCCGTTTCCTTAATTGGCATGTGCTCCTACTACACTCCTAGGATAGTGGAAAGCTATCTGACCTTGCTATCAGAGAGACGCAGGTGGGGGCCAGCGGCTGGCTGTGCATCTTTGGGTAGGTTACTTGACTACTCTGACCTACATTTTCCTTATGAGGTTTTTACAAGGATCAAATGAAATCACATATTTGAAAGTACCCGGCACAACACATGGTGGGTGCGGTGATCGGATGGAATTCATGCTCTTGTGTCCTGCCCTCCCGCTTCCCAGTATAACTGCCCTTGGTGCCTTCACAACAGAGCTCTGATCACCCTCATCGCCCTAAGTGCGGTGTAGCCATGGCAGAGTTCGATGCTGGTCTCTCAGGCGGTGGGTTGCAGCCAGGACCCTGTGATAGCGCCTAGCACACATGGGTGCTCAAGCAGTGCTCTTATTTTTGCATCTTTGGGAGGTAGGGTTGCATATGAGTTAAGAGTATCAACAATTCTGCAGCCTGAGTTCAAAAGCTGGCTCTGCCGCTTCCTGGATGGGCAATCTCAGGCCAGTTGCTTAACCTCTCTGTGCCTCAACTTGCTCATCTGTAAAGTGAGCAGAATGATGGCACCATCTTCATAGGGTTGGGAGGGGGTGTTAAATAAGGTGATAATTATAAAGGGCACATGCTACATGCTGCAGGAGTGTTTTATTGATCACCTTCCCTGCCCAGAGATGCTCACCATCCATCTGCTGGTCCCAGTCCAGACCTTTGGCAGGCTCTGTCCTATTCGTTCAGGGAAGTTCTTTCTGACCCTGTGTCTATTTTCTTATGGGAGAGGGGAGGGAGCCAAGCTCTAGAAGAGGCCTGGGGAAGGCCTCGGCTTGGCCTCTGGTCCTTGCCTCCCACCCCGCCCATCAGCACTGGTCAGAAGCCAGGGCTTGCAGCTCCTTTCCTGGGCTGGCTTTCTCCAGGGTGGGGGCTGGGCTGGGCTGGGCTGCCCCTCACTCTCAGGAAGAGATCGGACAGGCAGGGAAGGCATTTGTAACCGCCCAGCAGTCAGCACAAAGGTGGCTGCAGGAGGAGCTTCCTCTCGAGGAGGAAGGGAGAAGGTCAGCGGCCCACATCCGGCCCTGCCTGTTCCTCCCAGATGCTGTGGAAAAATGTCCCAGCCACTTCGTCATTGCTGGGCGGGGTCTTTCCTTCACGCTGGGGCAGGTCCCTTGGAGGACCCTGGTCTGCAGGGCTGGGCACACACTCAGAGGCACACAATCTCTCCACCTTGCCCCCACTCCCCCCGCCACACACACACATACACACAGTCCAGGGGCTGTGGGACGAAGCAACCACATTCCACTGGGCTGGCCCAGCTGCCTGGATGCACCATGAACTTTTGGGAATGATGGTTTAACTGTCCGTGTTCATTGCCCAAGAAGTCAAGGTCATGGGTCAGTCCTTAGACAGGGCCAGAGATTTCCTTCTTTTCCATGCCACCCTGTACCAGGCCTTCCTCTCTCATGCATGTGCAACACGTACAAAAAGGGATCAGCTATGACTTAGCAGAAGGGTACAACTGTGTCTTGTTGCTTTGGCCCACTCTGGCTAGGTAGGGGCGGGTTATTATAAGCATCATCTTCACGGGGGACTTTTGGATTCTGTGATGCAGGCTAAGATCATATCACTAGGGCCACTGTGTAAAAACAGAGGTTTTAGGATAAGTGGAGACCTGCTCCAAGATCCCAGAGCTGGTTCCTTGGTGGTGGGAGTGGGCAGCTCCGGCTCTGTGTTTTGGGAGGTGGAGGCCCAGGAGATGGGAGCACCTCATTTCCAAGGGAGAGGCAGAGTTCTGCAGGAAACCCTGGGCAAGGGGGCTCAGGGTCATGGACTCAATGGCATCCCTGAGAATTAGGATTTTTTCTCTCTTTCAGCCTGACTACGCCCCAAGTGCTTGCCAGCTCACCTCGTGGTGTCAAAGTGGCTGCCACACATCCAGGTCTTGCAGGCCAATGCTGTAAATAATTGAAACGTAAGAGAAACAGTTTCTTCTCATGTCCCTTTTTAAGAGAGAGGGAAACTTACTCACAAACCCAGCAGAACTTGCTTTCAAGTCTCTTTGGTTAGTATTGTGTTACCTGCCCATGTTCAAATTAATCTCTGAAAAGGGAAAAAGGGATGATCACACCTGGATTTACCCCTGAGCTGGGGGGTGGAGATCTCTTCCCCGGAGGGGATGGGTATCTCATCAGAACTGGGGTTCTCTTTAGCAAGAAGGGGTAGCTGGCTACTCACAGTGTCTGTTGACAATTGATGAAAGATCCAGGCGTTTTGTGTTTCTTCCCCCACCCCAGGAGCGGTAAACCCACCCCTGGCTCTCTCAGCTCCCTGCTCTGTTTGTTTTTCCCTCTAGAAGGACTGCTTGGCCACAAACTGCTCCTTGTTTGTTGTTAAAACTTGGCCAAGTGAAAACTTCCTGCCACAGAGTTCTCTCTCTTTCTCTCTTACACGCACACACACACATGCGCGCACTATCTAGTGTCCCCTGAATTACTCTGAACCCCACATATGTATGAGCAAAATGCCTTCTCCAGTGCATTGCCCAGTCTCCCGCATGGACACCGCCCCCATCTGTCTCTGACAAGGTATGCACAAGTAGGCATCTGTGAGCCTCCATTTTTTCATAAACAATTCACAGCCAAAGACCGGGCTTGATCTAAAGCAAAGGAGAAAATGACATGTGTGCTCCACGTGGCCCAACCAGAAGGAAGATGCTTACGAGGCAGCATTCAGGGAGGGGGCAGCTCATCTAGCTGGATCCATAGCAGACCCCAGAAGGAATCTCCGGGGTAAAATTCTTGCTCCAGCTTGCTCAGAGATGATGCCTGGCAGCTGCACACTGTGGAGGAAACCAAAAGATTTGTTGCAAATGACCCAGCCCCACTCCATTGCTGTGAGCATAGGGAGACACCATACTAGACACCGTGCCTTGGGGAACTGCTGTTCCCCTCTCATTCCCCCTCGCAAGAAGTCTGGAGAGCCTTCCCATGCAGCCCGCGGCCCTACATACAAAAACCGAGTCCCTAATGCAGACCTGCTTGCTCTGCGTAAGAGACCCCTGTCTACGTCAGGGTCTCCCCTTGCTGCTCCCTCTGCTCCGGCCACCTTGGCCTTCTTGCTGTTCCTGAAATGTGCCAGGCTCGTTCCCAATTCACTTCCCTGTACCTCACATGCCCCCAATCCTATCTTAGCCCACAAGCCTATTTTTCAAGGAAACTTCCTTGAACACCTGTATAAGGTAGTCCCTCCCACCTTTATTTTATTTCTTTCAATTGCATTATAGCTGGTGAGAAAATGCATCCTTTTATGTTTACTTCTTTATTATCTACCTCCCCCAGCCCCAGAATAGAAGCCCCATGAGGACCACACCCTGGACTGGCCTGGTCTCCACTCTATCCTAGAGCACTGAGCTTGGCCTGTAGATGGTGTTCAATAATGAATGAATTAATGATATCTCCAGACTAGACCACTTTTCTGAGATGAAATGAAAAAAACAAACAAACCAACATCAGTCTGCTGCAAAAGTGCTTGATATCGGGGCGCCTGGCTGGTTTACTTGGTGGAGCATGTGACTCTTGATCTCAAGGTCGTGAGTTCAAGCCCCACGCTGGACATAGAGCTTGCTTAAAAAAAATGTTGTGAGATCAAAAATGCCTGATAGAGATTAGCTACAACCATAGTCTTCCCACCCTACCGTGTCCTGAAGTGCTGAACACGCAGGTGACTTGACAGAGAAGCAGATATAAGACCCTCATAAACGCTTCTCCTTCTCCTTATTCTTCATCATCCTCATCCTCTAAGAGTGACTGGACTTTAGGGGGCTTGAGAAGTAGAAAAGAATGGGAGGACGTCGTGTACTATCTCTAATGGCAATGATGCCCATGCGCTCCAGGTCGTACTGTGTGTATAGCATTCGGATCATGGTACCCATTTTACAGATGAGGACTATGAGTCTCAGGAAGGCTGAGGGACCTGTTCAAGGTCACAGTAGGACTGCAAGTTCTGTGCTCCACACTGCTCTCCTAGGCCACTTCCCTAGCTCTCCGGCGGGTCTCTGTAAGAATTAAATGCAGTAACAATCAACTCACCTGACACCGTTTCCTAGCACTTTTCTAAATAACAGCTGTATTGGGAGAATTCACAGACCATAAGGTTCACCCTTTTTCAAGTGTACAAGTCAGTGGTTTGTCGTACATTCACAGAATTGTGCACCATCACCACGACCCTACTTTCAGAGAATTGTTCACCACCTGCCCCCCCAAACCCATGCTTGTTGGCAACCACTCCTGATCCTCCCTCCCCACTCTCCCACCCCTGCCCGGACCTAAGCAACCACTGCTCTATTTTCTGTCCCTATAGATTTTTCTCTTCTGGACATTTCTTGTAAACGGGATCATGCAATGTGCCATGTTTTGTCACTGGCTTCCTTTACTCAGCCGAATAGTGGCAAGGTGCGCGCACGCTGCACTGGGCATCCGGACGTCATTCCTTTTGATGGCGGAATACTATTCCATTGTGTGGGTAGATGGTGTGGTTTATCCATTCACTGGTTAGTGCACTTTGGCTTGTTCCCACCTTCTCACTATTGTGGATAATGCTGCCGTGAACAGTCCTGCACAAGTTTTTGTCCAGACATATGTGTCAGCTCTCTTGGGTAAATCCCCAGGTGTGTAACTGCTGAACCATATGGTAACTCCATGTTTAACATTTGGAGGGATTGCCAAAGTGTGTTCCAAAGCAGCTGCACCATGTTATGTTCCTACCAGCAGGGTATGAGGCTTGTAATGCACAAGGGTTCTAGGTGCTGCGATTATTCGAAATAGACAGCCATCTGACTCTCTGTTGAGGCTGGCTCCCTTAGACAAGGATCCTTCCTGAATTTTGTGGTTCCACAAGGCAAGAACCCCCAGCATGACCTTTATCTCTGTTTGATTATCTCTGCTCTTCACTTCCCTTCTTGCCGTAAGACCTACCTCACCCCTTGGCTCTGTCACCCCCGCAGGTCTCGCCTGTGGCCCTCGTTACACACAGTGGGGCAGCTGGAGGCCCCCCGTGGGCGAGAGATGAGACCGCGTCTCATGACAACAGCCATGTGCACAGGCTGTGGCCAGAGGAGAACAGAGCAACCACGTAGCTCACTTCCTGGGGGACCCTTGAACTTGGCAGTGGAAACTCTTGAGGTAGCAGTCCAAGGATCCTATTGGAATTATTGAAAATGTATATCTTTTTTGGGGGTGCCTGGGTGGCTCAGCCAGTTAAGCAGCTGCCTTCAGCTCAGGTCATGATCTCAGGGTCCTGGGATCAAACCCCGCATGGGGCTCCCCACTCAGTGGGGAGTCTGCTTCTCTCTCTCTCTCTGCTTCTGCCCCTCTCCCCACTCATGCACTTTCTCTCTCTCTCTCAAATAAATAAATAAAATTAAAAAAAAAGAAAATGTATACCATTTTTAAAAATTGAAATTACTAAGAGTTCCATTGTTAAAACCCTGGAACTTTGTGTACATTTGTGATATTCTGAAGCTGTGTATTCGTTGGCTGGGAGAAGGTGGAGAAGTAGAGAGAGAAGAGTCCTCTTCCACATCTTGCCTGGGTGTCTCAGCAAGGTCACAGTCTCGTCCAAAGCTGAAAAGCATGGAGAAATGTTAGCCCTTGAGTGGGTGGGATGGAGAGTCTGTGATTTAGGGAGTCCCTGTCCCTGATAGTCTGCTCTGTCTCTAGGGAACTAATGTCGCCTCTTCCAGGAAGTCCTTGGATCCCACTCCTCAATAACTTTCTGGAAAATGAGGAGACTACATTCAAAGGCCACGCACTCCCTCTCTCGCTGAACAGGCCCCACTCAGGGATGGATGCTGGGTATCCAGAACTCACCCCCATGACACACATTACCTGCTTTCCTCTTTGAAAAGTTCGCAGTGAGAATCCAGGACCCAGCTGAGCAAGGGGAAGAAGTTCAGGCAGTGGGAGAAGCCGCCCACAAGACCCCGTGATATCTTATTGCTGCAGAGTCAGTAAAGGAAAATATACCCACAGCCTAGGCAAGAGAGGCCATGTGCTAAGTGCCAACGTGACCTTACCACAAAGTTCCTTAATCCCATACAAGTCCAAGGACGGACCGGACATCGGCAACTTTGTGGTTCGACGTGCTGGCTCATGGTGACCCTTGAGGTTTGGTTGATGGCAGCCCTGGGTGGGCTTTTCTGGGTACTAGGTGCCTGTGTCCTGTGGGTCTAAGTGGTTCTAGTGGTCAACAGCAGCAGGTGGAGGTGGCCTTGGGTTTTTAGAAGAAGGTGGCCCTGACTAACGGGGACCTCTAATCCTAGACATCAAGGACCCTGTTTACGACCACTAAGGTAGTAGCTCTAGACTCTGGTATCCCTGGCTAATTGGGTGCCTCTCATCCTGTGGCATTAGTGACGGAGGCCCCATGGTTCTGGGTGCTGGCAGCCTCTGGTACAAGGTTGGCCAAGAAGTCTGTGAGCATTGGCCCGAGCTGGTCAGAAGAAGGGGAAAGGAGCTAAGCCAGAATTGCCCCCTCCACCCCCCACCCCCAGTCCTGAGGGCAGCTCCTGAGCCTGCATGGCTAAGCCCTGGGCTGCGGACTCCTCTGAGCTAAGCTATCTGGAGGCACTTTGAAAGGGACAGCACACAAGTTAGTTATTACAAGTCACTGACGGGGCGGGACTCGGGGGATCCCAGCCAGCAGCCTCCACACTGACCGGTGGCTGAACCCGAGCTGGGCTCCCTGCCCTGGGAGCAGGGCGATGCCTGGGGATGGGTGGCCTCCTGTCCTCTTGGCCTGGCCCCATGGGAGCCTCAGGCCACCTCCCAGTGGGCTCTGTGGAGGTGCAGGGAGGGGCCACCACCGAGGACAGTGGGATCCAGCAGGTCTGGGCAGGTCTGCTCTGCTGAGGCCGGGCCCTCTCCTGGGTGGCTGGAGCACCCCAGAGCGGGCAGGCAAGCACGTCCCAAGCACAGGCCCCTGCCCGGGAGGCCCCGCTAATGACCCCGTGCATTCCGGCCCGCATGGGCCGGGGAATTGGCTGAGGGCAGACCCATTAGCTGGAATTCTCCCAATGCTCACACATCAGAGTAGAGGGGGGAGAAGTGAAAAGTTGAAAAAGAGCTAATTATCGCTTTTATCAGAGCGGGTGGGTTGATGGGTCCTGCCCGAGGGCAGTTGGGGCTGCATTAAAGATTAAACGCCAGGTAGGGGGGAGCAGGGCTCCTCATTCCACAGGAGGGAGGCCGGCAAGCCGCCCTATGGAGAGCTGGTGGCAGGCGGCAGCCTTAGATCTGTCAGCCGAGCCCTCGGTCCCAGCACCCACCAAAGCCACATTCCACCAGGGGACCCCCACAGCGCCCGGCACTTCCGCCCGCCACTGCGGGGAGTGGAGCTGAGGTCCACATCTGCTCCCTCGAGGGATGAGGGGTCGGGGCAAGCCTAATTATCCAATTGGTAGACTTCCTGGCACCTGTCCTAGGGGGACTTATGATCCCTGCACATCACCCAGTGACCTTATGTGTAGAACCTACTTTGGAGTTATGTGAGGCTGGCAAGGACTCAAGGTCAGAGAGTCTGATCCTCCTCGTTACTGCCGAGCGGGAGCCTAAGGCCCAGAGAAGGGAAGGGACTCACTCAATCACATTGCCGGGTGGTTAATCCCACGAGGTTGGAAGTCCCTTGAGGGTGAGGGCTGCATCCTCCATCTCTCCTCTTTACACTGAAAGGAACCAGAGGGATTAGCTGCGAGTTGTCAAGGCCAGGGTGCCGTCGTTCACTGGCCTGAAGAATGGATGTAGGTGACTATTACGGTCTTGAGTTATTAGAACAAACTGAAGCCGGGGTCGGAGGGGCTGCTGAGTGCTGCCGACGGACTGTAGGCAGGGTGGCCCGCTGTGCTCGTCTTCGTTGTGTGTCCTGACAAAGATGTCCACTAACACGCCTCCACCCCCACGGAGCCCCTGGAAGCATGGTGTCCACTCTCTGGCCCCTCTAGGGACCCATAGCCCTGTGTGACCAGCAACTGCCCATGCCCAGAAGGATGAATTAGGCTCCTTGCTTCTTTCTTTTCTCCCAGCCTCTAGAAACCAGAGCCTTTCTGGTTTGGTTTCTTTAGGCTTCCAACCTCAACTCAGAATTTGGTGCTGTTCTCACCTCTCCCCATGGTGAATGATAATTTATTTATCATCCAGACCTCCTGAAGCTTCTGCCAGCTGGGCAGCCCTTGACTGTCGTGGAACAAATATTTGTTGAAGGAGGGAGGAATGGAAGAAGGAAAGACGGCAGGAAGAAGGGGCAGAACTGTTGCAGGAATGGAGGTGGATGAGAGCCGGGCCTTGCTCCCAAGGAGCTCATAGTCCAGGGAGGGGGAGCGGAGAGAGGGAGATGATTGCCCAGGTGCCCGCAACGCAGGGCGCTTAGTGTCAAGGTAAAGGGAAAAGCGGTCTGATGGTAGGAGCTCCCAGGAAGGCATGATTCACTCTGGGGAGCCGTGGGAAGCTTCTTTCTATAGCTTTAAGGTGGGGCAGGAGTGAGGACAGTGGACAAAGGAAGGAAAGGCATTCTCAGCAGGACTGGCACGAGCAGAGGCTCAGAAGCGGGAAAATGTGGCCACATGCAGGGAGAGTGGAAGTGGATCGGCTGGCTGGGGCCTGGGACACGGGCTCAGGGCCTGGAGCTACGGGCTGAGATGGTGGGGAAAGGCTGAGGGGCACACCTGGGGATGACAGCCACGGTTCCAAGCAGAGCTGTGACGTGTCCAGCCTGTAAGAAGTGTAAAGAAGGACTTTGAAACTTGGAGGACTGGCATTAACTTTCACTAGAAACAGAGACCATTCCATCTGGAGCCAAGAAATCTCTGGGGTCCCTGAGGCCCTGCAGAGAGTGATCCTCTGACCCTCATGAGTAAAGCACAAAAAAGGACCAGGACCTGGTGACAGGGTGAGCCTGGGCCGTGGATGAGGACATCGCAGCCGGAAGGCTGTTGGGCCGGGTGATATGGGAGCCATTTCATTTTCTCCCGGACACTCTCTACAAACTGACATCCTCCCCACTGAACAGGGGGACTGGAACAGGGAAAGGTTAAAGGGGCCCGGATGAGATCCCCCGACTTGGGTACCCGCTGGAAATCTCTTAGCTCTCAGGCAGCAGGCGACAGGGCTGGGAACCCTGCAGAGGGTGGGGTAAAGGATGACTCTCCCCTTAGAGAAGCCAGAGCGCGGTGCCCCGCCTCTGCATGCCTGGCTCCCGCAGATCTGGCTTTGAGTTCTGGCTCACCATCTTCCACCTGCAGCCCAGGCAAGGGCCTCACTTCTTTGAGCCCTGGTTTCCTCATCTGCAAAAAGAGATGTCTCGGCCTCCCCTGGGAGCTGCTGGGGGTGCTCAACAAATGAATAATAGCCATGGAAGACACTTTGTAAATGGGAGTGTCCTATACAAAAGTTAGATGTGATGATTAAAATGTAAAACCTGAGTCCCAGAGCAGGAAAGACCCAGATGTGGGTTGTCAGGGTTCTGTACCCAGAACCTTTGCCAGGGTCTGGGACTTGCCCGGGAGAGCCCCGAGAGCTGCAGGGGGCCCCTCCTCTGTCACCTTCATTAGATGCTCTGCAAGGGAGACAGGCCAACCTGAATCTGAAACCTGCTTTCCCCCTTCCTAGCTGTGTGACTGGAGAGCCTACCTCAGGTGGCTGTTGTGGGAATTAAGGAAGTCGAGGCTGGCCAAGTCCTTGGCACACTCCCTGCCGGGCCATGGGGAGCACACACCAAAGTGGCCTTTTGCTTGTCTTGCCCCCCTACCTGCACGCAACCCCCTCCCAGCCCCCTGCTCCCACTCTTGTCTCTTCCCGAGGAACACTGTGGCTGGCGAGACCCCTGGAGGGAAGGGCCGAACAAGGCTGAGCAGGGCTCAGGAGAGAGGCTTGGCCCCATGCTTTGGCCAGGAGCCTCCCAGTTGCAGAATTCTTGTGACTCCAGGACTCCTCTTGGACTGAGTACCCAAGACGCAGGCCTCAGTGGACTCTGTCTGTCAGGGGACGCTGGGCTGAGAGTCTACCCCAGGACAATGAGGTCAAGATCCCAAGACCCTCAGTTCCCTGGTCTCCTGCTCACAGCCCACAGAGGGGCCACTCCTCCTGGCCCCCACCCCCCAGTGCAGCTCCATGTCCCAGGCAGGAACCCACCTGGGGAATTCACAGACCCCGCATTCCTTCTCCCAAAGCTTCCTCCAGCTGGGCAGCCCTTGCCCCTTGTGGAGCACTTTAGGCAGAGCTGGGAAACCACAAAAATTTTAAGCTGAGATGAAGGAACGTAATGGGCTCTAATCTGAACTGACAGCAGCGTTATTAGCTGGCCAAAGGCCTTAGGAGCAGTGGGTTAATAGGGAGGGAAGGGGACAAAGGGGGAGGGGGGCCCAGGGACAGAGACACACAGCCAACAGGGAATGAGGCAGGGCCTCGGGGATGGAGGCTCAGGCAGGGCCCAAGTGGTGGTAGGAGAGGGGTAGCCCAGGAGCCTGGGGGGCAGAGTCTTCCAGGAAGAGCGCTGATGGTAATGATCATAGCAGCTAACGCTGGTTTAGAGCTGACAGTGGTCCGGGCCTGTTATGAGCTCCTGTATTAATGAGTGGAATCCTCACAATGCAGGGGTTAGCATATCCCCATTTTACAGATGAATGTAGAAATTACGGCACAGAGAGATCTGTCAGTAAAGATTGCTGATCCTGTCCGCAAGGCTGGGGTCTGTTGCTTCAGGAGGCCTTCTTCTGCTCTCTAAAGGTCCAAAGTCAAAGGCCTCACTCAGGAGTCAATGAGATGCAACCAGCACACGGAAGGCCGTGTGGAGCTCCTCCCTCCAGGGTCTGGAAGGGAAGAAAAGACATGTTCTTGTAACTACCACGCACCTGCACGGCTGATGGGGGTCAACTGAGTGCCAGGGAGAAGGGGGGCCAGAACACAGAGGGCAGAGGTCTGAATTAGGTTTTAGGAGTCAGAGATCTGAGGTCCATTTGGTCAACCCAGGGGCTGGAGGCCATGACCACTGACAGCTGGCCGAACCCCACCAAGGCCACGATGAAGCTCTGTGCTTACGTGACTCCTGCTTTCTCCCAAGAAGTAGAGAGGGGCCATGGTCGCCAGCCCTGCTTCCTTGTGGCTCACTAGCTCACAGCTTGCCTGGGGTCAGGGCCCTTCCCCGCTGGACCCCAGCCACAGGGTCACATGCTGACCCCCTCTTCCTGTCAGGCTAAGGCTGTCACACCCCAGAGGTCCTGACTCCAAAGGGAACACCTCTCAGGGAACTGTGCACCCCCACCCCATCCTGCATCTAGATGTAGTCAACTCCTGACCATCCGGCCTCCCTGGAAATCAGATTTTCAAAATTTTATTGTTGTGATCATGGGTTCTAAGTCCAGAACACAAATAAGGTTTTCGATGTGCTTAGTGGGCTTTACTGAGTTGGAGGAAATGGTTCTCTTCCTGTTGCAGGGAAGGGCTGAGCAGACATACAGAGAGAATCTGAGACACAGGAGCTCTGCTTTGGGGCCGGGAAGTGGCCACGAGGCAGCCCGGGGTCAAAGCCTGACCGCATGGCCTCAAGAACGTGACCTCGTGGAGGTTAACTTAACCTTTGCATGCCTCGGCATCCTCATCTGTAAAATGGGGGAGTAATTTCAGTCCCTTGCTGCTGATGGGGTGGTGGTGGGGCCGAGGGGTTGGTGCACCCTTCGTGCTTACCATGCTGGTTTTCGCCACTATACCATACGCTGTCCTGGGTCCGTGGTCCTTCCCAGCCTGGGGGGGTCTCTTGGTCTGTGACGTGAAATGAAAGGACCCAGGCAGCCGTCCTCTGCATCAGAAATCCAGGGTTGTCTGGGCCCTGTGTTCGAGGGGGAACCGCGGCGAGAGGAGCCAAGGACCCCCTCCCCGGAACAAGGCACCCTCAGCTTGGGCCTTCTCTCTGTTGCCCGGCACCCGGGGCCGGGTCCACGTGGACGATAAAATGCCGCCGCAAGTGCCGGGAGCGCCCGTCGCCAAGGGACTCCCGGAGGCCCCGGAATATACCGTAGGGGCAGCAGCAACATGAGGGCCCCCTCCCTCGTCCCCGCCAACGGCAGCGGCCGTAATCGGAGGCTAATAGTAGTAGCGACTGTTTTATATTAAGCACATCATGTGCCAGGCCCTTTCTAGAACTACCGTCTGAGCCCCTCGACGACCCTGCACACCCCATAACCTCCCCGCCGGCACCTCCCTTATCCCCCCCTCAAGCTCCTCACCGGGCCAAGGCCTCGCTATGCGGCAGGCTGAAGCTGGGTTCTCCTCCTCCGAGGAGCCCTCTCTCACTTCCCCAGGCCAGGTCTGCACCCCGCTTACCTGCCCCCCTCCCTGTCTTCCCCAAAGCACCCTGTACTCATCCCTTGTCACCACTCATCACACTTGATTTTCATTCTATTTTTTATTTTGTTTATTTTCGGGGGTAAGTAATGCATTCACATGGTTCACAATCCAAGAGCAACAACAAGGAATACAGTGAAAAGCCTCCCTAGGCTCCCACCCCTGTTCCCCAGCCACCGGGTTCAGCTGCCTGGGGCGACCAGGGTTGTCAGTTTATCACACTGAACAGTGACGACTTGTTTATCTGTCTTCTGTCCTTTAGGAGCTGGGACTGTGCCTGCCTCGTTAACTGCTTCATCCCCAGGGCCAGGCACAGCGCCTGGCACATATAAGCATACTATGTATGCAATCTGTCTATCTATCTATCTATCTATCTATCAATCATCTATCTATCGAGGGATACCTATATAGAGCTTTTTGTCCCGTTCGTTTCTTTTAACGAATGAGGCTCAGAGAAGAAAGGTAACGTGGCTGCTTGGCTCACCTAGAACTCTGTTTATCTGACTTTTAAAGACTACCTATCCTTTCTTCGTGGACATTTAAGCACCTTCTGTGAAGTGGATCCTGATTTCATTTTTTTAAACCCTAATTTGTAATTGGAACATAAGTAGTACCCCTCAATAAATGATCACAAGGGAAGAGCCACGTGTCGGGAAATAGTGTCTCCCCACTTCAGAAGTCCCCCTGCCGCCAGCCCAACCCTGATCCCAACATGCGTTCAGGATGTTATGGCGGCTACTCGCCTTGGGACTCAGTTTCCTCATCTGTAAAATGGGAAGAGCCCATTAGGTCCGAAGTTCTATGGATCTTTGATGAGTTCCTGTCCAGCTGGTACTGCTTTGTGCCTTTTGACTGAAGTGAATGCTTGATACTAATGCAAGAAATGCATGAGGTGGGTGAGGACAGTTTCTGTCCTGGGATCTACACCAGCCAATCCAGCCATGTCCTAGCTCTGGCCCAGGCAAGGGTCAAGTACGCACAGCTGGGGGTCCTCTGAAGTGCTGAAGGGAGAGGCAGGGGAGAAACTCAGCCTGGGGAAGCAGGTGGAGGTGAGGGGTGAGGACCTCCTCGGGGAGGGCGGGTTGGCCCACACACCCTCTTTATAAGGAGACCAACAGGCTACTTTCCAGTTGATTAGCTCATTTCCGGCCTGGGGCTGCAGAAAGCAGCTCTCATCTTGTGGAAGCTTCAGGCTCGGGCTTCTGAGCGGCCTTGTTACTGATGGTGGGGCAGCAGAGGGTCCTGGGAACGGGGAAGGTGAGGCATGAGGGAGTGATGGGGAAGGAAAAGGAGAGAGAGAAGGGCAGGGAGCATGGCTGGTGATGAGCCAGGGTGTCCGGGAGGCTGAAACAGGAAGCCTGCTCTGGTAGGACGCTGCTAGGCAGGGAACCGTATGGAGGGCAAGATTCACAAATTCATTGGTTCATTCATCTTTTCATTCATCCAATAAGGCAAAGAATGTCAATATTAAGAGCTATTTGCTAGTCAAGGTATATGCAACATGCTAAGAAAATGTAAATGAGGGGGCAAACAACGATTTAAGGGGTTGCAGGGGTGGAGGAGTTGAGGGGGGCAGGTAAATTTCAGTGAAGATATTTAGGCCAAGCCATGAAGCAAGCCTAGAAGCCAGCCCCCAAGTCCTCCCAACCCTGTGGCCCATCTCTTGCTGATGGGCCACATCCGGTCTGGCTGATGCCCTCCAAATCCCGGTCTGGCTGATGCCCTCACTGGGTCTGAGTCTTAGATCCCCCACCTACTTGCTGTGTGACCTCAGGTAAGAGATCTAACCTCTCTGAGCCTCAGTCTTCTCAGCTGTAAGGGAGGGACAACACCAACTTGGAGGGCTGTCTTGTGATTCAAATAGGGCAATGAGAGGCACTCTGCAAGGTGCTTGGCACCTGCATAGAACATGCTCGAAACAATGTCCTGTTGATATGGTCAGTATCAGCGGCGGCAGCAGCTTCATTTCCCCACCTCTGGGCCTCTGTCTCTGGGCAGGAGAGGAAAGCCGAGGCTGTTCCCAGCATCTCCCATCCCTGGCCCCCGGCCTTTGGGGAAACATGAGAAGCAGAGCTGGAGGATCTAATGTGCACCCCCCACGCCCCTTAATCCTTCCTGAACTTGGTGGGGGGGGGGGGGCGGCACCGCGGTAACACCTGCGCAGCTCTGACATCTCCCGCCTCTGGGCAGAGAAAGCAATTTCAGAAATGACATGTTGCCGACAAGCAGAAATCAGCTTCTGAATTAAACTGTGTTGGCGTCAGGTGACCCCAAGCTTGGAGGGCTGGCTGCATGAAGACAGCTGAGATTAGGGCCTGTCAGCCACTGGAGGGGCTGTGCGGGAAGGGGTGCGGGGACCCGGGGGCTACTGTTGGCCGCCCTGGACTTGTTCAGACGGGGGCAGGAATTTGGACTCTGGGTCAGGTTCTCCTGCGACTCTCACCGGCCTCCACCTCTCACCTGTCCACTGCACGGTGGGGGCGGGGCGGGGTGGGGAGAGTCCGGTCGGGCTCCCCTGGGCCCGCTCCAGCGTAAACACATTAATGGGACCGAGAGAGCCGGGGAGGAATGTGGGCCTCACAGCCCCTGGGGACTAGGGGAGGGACGGGTTGGGGGGTGCAGAGAGGGGATCAGACACCCCAGAGGCAGTCAGCCTCAGCTCTGCAGGTATGCAAGGAGGAGCGAGAGGGAGAGGGAAGCAGGAGGACTGAGGGAGAGGGAGGGGACCCCAGCAACCACACTGAACCCTCGAAATTTCCCTGGTGCCTTGGTCTCTGCACCAGCCGTGCCCCGCCCTGCACTTGGGACAAGAGGCACGAAGGGGTTGTTTAATGGCCAGCCCTGTCATGTACTGTAGGGCTTTGGGCATGGCAGGGAACCTCTCTGAACCTCTGTCTCCTTATCTGTGCAATGGGGATCATGTTTGTATATATGCCAGGGGTTGCAGTGGGAACTAAAGTTGATGACCTGGGGAAGGGCGCCGGACTTCCAGTGCCATCAGGCATCTCTCACAGAGCTTAGCACCTAGTGACCTCTTCCCTTGCCTGTCTCCTTGTCCATGACCTCCCTGAAGCCTGCGTCTCAGTCTTGTTACCGGGGCATCCCAGCGCATGCCTGGCACACGGGTTTGCTGAGCAAGTGGCTATAGGAAGGGATCCCAGATGAGAGACAGAACAAAGTAAAAGTGGAGAATGAATGGGAAGGGCAGGAGGTAGGCAGAGGACTCCACCCCACTGCTCTCATTCCGGAATGTCCCCTACTCCAATGACCGCTCCTGCCTCTGGGCCTTTACAACCTTTCTCCTGGAGCAGGATTTAGGCGGAGTATGCTTGCTGGCTAGACAGTGACTCTAACTCCCTGACCGGAAATCAGACTTGCAGAATCATTCCCTGTGTCTTTAGGAGTCAGTGGGGCAGAGTAATTGACCTTGGGCCCTTCTCCAGAGCTCTGGGACTTGGGGTCACCATGGTCATACTCCACAGAGCTAGGAGCCCAGCAAAAAATGGAACACAGCCCGCAGGGGTGGAGGGCCTCAGGGAGCAGCGAAGACGGATTTGTCAGCACTACACAGCCTCTAAGGTGGGAGGCCATCTCATGATTTCCAAGAGAGGAAATCTCTGTCTCCCACCCCACCCCTGCTGCCCTACAGTTATCTCCCACCTGCTACAGGAACTCCACTGGGAGAGGGCACCGCTCCTCACCCCCTGTTCAGAGCTGAGTCATCAGAGAAGAAACCCAGAAATCTGAGAAGATTCCAGAGGGCAGTGGGTGAGGGCTCAAACAGGAGAAGGGCCTGTGTTTGAATCCTGCTTCTGCCACTCACTCAGCCAATGACTGAAGCTCCCTAGATCTCAGTTCCCTCATCTCTAAAATGGGGGTAACCATTCTTGGGGCATCTGGGTGGCTCAGTCGGTTACGCATCTGGCTTCAGCTCAGGGTCCTGGGATCGAGCCCCATGTCGGTCTCCCTGATCAGTGGGGAGTCTTTTTCTCCCCCTCCCTCTGCCCCTCCCCCTGCTCGTGCTCTGTCCCTCTCTCTCAAATAAATAAATAGAATCTTAAAAAAAAATGAGGGTAACAACTCTTACCCTGCAAGGTGGATTGTGAAGATTAAAAAGAATACCGGGGAGGGTAAGGAAGAAGGGAAAGCTCTTTATAGCAGAATGCCAACTACAAAATAGGCAAGGAATGATGGAATTCGAAAATCGCCATTTGCAATCAGTTTCGGTAAGGACATCAGTGGATGCTGGAAGTTTTGGGTAAAATGTTTGTTGAGCAACAAGATATTCCCACAGTCTCAAAACATCACCTCGCAAATGAATCATGAATCACCAGGGGAAAAGGGCCACTTCATATCAGAGAGATCTGGTGGAAACCACCTGAGCCAAGTGATGAGATTCAACATCACCAATCATGTTGACAAGCCAACATCCCACGGCTCCTCACAGCCCACACAGAGAGGGACACCCATCACCCAAGGAGAATTCTTACCAAAATGTTGAACCAGAATCTAGTCATAAGGAAACAATCAGAAACATCTCAATGGAGAGACATTCTACAAGACAGCTGCCCTGAACGCTTTAAAATATCAATGGCATGAAAACAAAGGCAGGGAGACTGTTCTAGATCACAGGGGGCTGGAGAGGCATGACCACAACATGCAAGGCCTGATTCTCAAGTGGATTCTGGATCACACACACACACACACACACACAAAATTAGAAAGGACAGGGGAGCCTGGGTGGCTCAGTTGGTTAAGCGACTGCCTTCGGCTCAGGTCATGATCCTGGAGTCCCTGGAATGAGTCACGCATCGGGCTCCCTGCTCCGCGGGGAGCCTGCTTCTCCCTCTGCCTCTGTCTCTCTGTCTCTGTCTCTGTCTCTCATGAATAAATAAATAAAATCTTTAAAAAAAAAATTAGAAAGGACAATTTTGAAGGACAACTGCAGAAGTTTGAATAGGGAATGTGTGGTAGATAATATTGTGTCTTGGATATGATGATGGCCTTGTGGTTCTTTTGGAGAATGTTCTTGTTCTTCGGAGACGTGTAATAAAGTATTTAAATGTCCTGGTGTCTGCAATGTTCTCACAAATGGTTCAACAAATATATGTATGTATAGAGAGGAAGTGAGAAACAGTACACGTGGCTCCATGTCTTTAAAAGGGGAGATACCGTAGGTGAAGTGCCCGCCCCATGGTTGTCTCAGCAAGCACTGATCCCCAGGAAGAAATCCCCTCACCGAGCAGCTGAGGGGTGAAGAGGCCTGAAGGCCTGTTTGAGAACAGGTTTATGGGCAGGAGCGGATGGAGGGAGGCCAAAGGTGGTGTAGAGTAGAAAGAATATAGGGTTTGGAGGCAAAGACCTGGGTTCTGGGCTGTGTGACCTTCAGTGGGTCTCTTAATCATTTTTGTGCCTCAGTTTCCCTGTCTATAGAAAGGGAAGAAGGGTGCCTGCCTTGGGAAGCTCAAGTGAGAAAACAGGTACGAATTCCCTCGGAACACTGGAGCCTGCTGTATGGATGCTTCCGTCACCGCTCGGAACCAGCCGGTCCCCGGGTCCCGAGGAACGCTGAGCAGAAGGAGCACGTTAGGACGGGCACAGTTGGACTGGACCGCCCTCTGCCTCCCTCTCTGGGGATCTGGTGCCAGGGCAGGGCTGGCAGCAGGGCTGGAGAGCTGGGCAGGGCAGCTGCCAAGCCCTCTCTGCTGCCTTCTGCTCAGTAAGGGGCCCGCTCCCCCCGTCAGACCTCCGGGGCAGTGGCGGTGAAGGGCATGCCCTTCCCGAAGCATACTGGGAAGGCAGTATGGCCAGAGAAAGGAACTTGGGGGCTCGCCCATAAAAGGGCCCAAACCACTGGGCAGCTGTGCCTCTCATTTCTCCTACTGGACCCTAAGTCCCTGAAGGCTCCTGCTTTGCATTATCTTGCCCCCCACCCCAACCTGCATTGCTGGCCATGGGATGAGGACGCTAGAAATACTGATCAAGTCCAGGAGCGGACCCAGCCTCCAGCCTGGTCTGACTTAGCACTTACCCTTGGCTGGGTTACTTCCTTCCTCTAGGCCTCAGTTTACCCAGAATCCATAAAAGGGGGTGATCCGGGGACGCCTGGGTGGCTCAGTTGGTTAAGCCTCTGCCTTCAGCTCAGGTCATGATCTCAGGGTCCTGGGATCAAGTCCCGCATCGGGCTCCCTGCTCAGGAGGGAGGCTGCTTCTCCCTCTGCCTGCCACTCCCCCCTGCTTGTGCTCTCTCTCTCTCTCTGATAAATAAATAAATAAATAAAATCTTTAAAAAAAAAAAGGGGGGGGTGATCCATTCCTCCCCTACCTCTATTTGAGGGGAGGCAGCAGTCCAGAGAGGGAACAAGCCACACTTTGAAGGCCAGCAGATCTGTGCTCAAATCCTGACATCCCTGCTTCCTAGGGGCATTCAAGAGCCTTCACTGGTTGTGTCCAATTGTGTTATTGCAATAAATCAAGACAAAGTGGGTACAAATATCTGACATGGAGTTTATTGGTGTATTGTCTCTCTCCCCCACTAGAGTGTCAGCCCCACGAGACAGGGACTTGGTTTCGCTCGCTGCTACACCCCAGCGCCCAGAGAGGTGCCTGGCGCTCAGTCGGAGCTCCCTACGTAATCGCTGATTGAAGGGATGGACGTAACAGGTGCTCAGTATATGATAGCTCCCATTAGAATTCCACAACGCGCTGAGACAAAAAACACTTGAAGTTCATTGGTTGTTGAGAGAGGAAACTCTGGAACGCAAGAAATAATCTTTGGGCTGGCATGGGTCTGCCTGTGGGCCTGTCGGCCCGGCCGTGAAGGACACAGGGACACTGGGCTTATCTGGACAGGGGGAGGGACACGATGTGCCCACGAGAGCCAGGCGGGAACACCCATGAGCGAGGTGGACTGAGGTGGGGGGTACTTGGCAAACTGGGGACCCCCATGTGGCCTGTCTAATAGGGTTCCCTCTCTGTAGCTGACTATGGCCGGGTGAGAAAGTACGCCCCGTTGGCCAGCCCGATTCATTGCACAAGGCAAGCCAGAAATCCAATGGAAAACAATTCGTTAAGAGAAAACCACAAATGAGAGCAAACGAAACCCATCTGTGGGCCGGGAGGGGCCCTGTGGTGTCGCCCACTCCTCTCAAGCAGCCCCTGGGGCCCTTTCTCTCCAGGCCTCTCAGGCAGTCCCAGCCCCTGAGACACAGGACTCTGCTTGGAGAAGTGCTGACGTGCTGTCCAGATCCGAAAGGCCGGGGTCACACACAGCAGAAGGAGCCACTTCCCTGGGCTCTTGGGCTCAACGTGTCTCCAGGCTTGGGGGCTCCTAGGCTCAGGGCAAGTCAGCTCGCACAGTGCCTGGCCCATGCAGTTTCAGAAAATACTCCTTGAGCGGACCTCCTTAGTGTGACTTGGGGCACAGCCCTCCATCTCTGGGCCGCATCTGTAAACCCCGCACAGTATGAGCCCCCCACCACACACACAATTCAGGGATAACGGGGGAAATCAAGCGGGATTAAAGGGACAGGAGTGTTTCTGAAGACCGAAAGTGCTTTACAAACGCAAAGTGTGGCCATCTTTCTCGTCATCATTATTATGAGCAAGACAGTTTCGCCAGAGCAGAAGAGGGGCCTGGGACCCAGAACAGAGAATTTACAAAACCTTCACAAGGAAGATCCAGACCAAGCCCAGTAGGGCTCATGCATGGAGGGGATGCGTTCTCACCAGCGCCAAGACAGGCTGCTTGCAGGACCTACGAGACAGCCCAGCCCCCTGGGGAAGAGCGCAGGGGCGGCCCCGCTCCGGCCAAGCCAGGCGGTGTCTCCTCAGACAGGACGGCTTCTGATGGCATACGCAACCCCCGCAGGTGCTGCCCATGAAATATAGAAACTATATAAATAGTATACATAAATATTTTCTCATATATCTTAGCTATATAAATTATTCTCTTTTGCCCTAAAAACTACGTATGTGAGGTAGACAAAAAAATACCCTGTGAGCGTTTCCCTTAAAGCTGTAGAATGAGGGGCCCCAGCAGGGCTGAGGTGGACCTTTGGGGACACCCGGAAGAGAAAGGGTAGAGAAAGGAAGGAGAAGGGGGAGCTAGACGGGGAGGACCCCCCAGGCCGAGGGGCCCTCAGAGTCTGCCTTTATCCTCCTCCAACCCCAGCCAGCAGGGGAGTTGGGGTGCAGATGATATGTTGGTGGATCAGACTCCTTCTTCCTGCCAGGGAGGCCTCTGGCGCCTTATAACGAGGGCTAGGGCAAGGTGGAGGCAGAGTTGGGGTCTCAGAGGAACAAGATGGATTGGGCTGGCCAAGAAACAGTCTCCATACAGTGGGGGGAGTGGAAGAAACTAGAAAACCAGCCCGCTCTCCTTTTTGCTCTTCCTGACAAGAGGTGGGCCGGCTGCCTGGGCCAGCAAGGTCAGTCCAGCGAGGGGGGTCTCAGGTAAGTTTGGCTTCTCCTCAGAACTTCTGCAGCCAGAGATCCTTCCAGCATCTCACAAGCTGCCCTGACTCACCAAAGCCAGGGAAGCTCCTCACCCTTGGATGTCCCGGGGAGCCCGGGACTCCTTCCTGGGCTCGAACTGGTGGTTTCTGAGCATACGGCTGATTCTGAAGTTTCCGTTCAGCAGAGGGTCAGCAACTCTGGGTTCAGGGAGAAAGGAAGCTGACAGAGGGCGCGGCAGGGCTGGCAAAGCGGCCAAGGGCTTCCCGAAGGAGGTCACTCACTTCCTCCTGGCTGGCATTCAGCTTCTAGCAGAGTGAGCCCTGCAAGGTCCTGGTTCTGAACCAGAGTGTGTGCTGCTAAATGGGAACCCTCCAGCCTGGCAGGTCCAAGGGGTGTGCATGCATGTGTGTGTGTATGTACCAGCTACTCTCTCCTCCTCCCACACAGGGGCCTTGGCAGGTAGCCCCTTAAATGTCCACAGGATCAGAGGAAATTAGCAGAGTCACTTCTATTCCTCAGGTATGAGCCAAAGTGGGGGCCCTCCGTGAGTGAAGGGGGCCCCCAAGGAGGCAGGCTTAGCAAAGCCTGTAACGTCAGGGCAAAACCTTAATTAAATGAGTAGCTAGAAGAGCGGAATTGTAACCGGAGCCAGAACTCTTCTGGGTCGCGAACGTCAGCTGCGCTGGGGCCTCATGGAACGGGTGACCGCAGCCACGGGCAGTTGACCAAACAGGGCCTAAGGGGAAGCTGAGAAGCCGAGCTCCCTGCATCCCTGCCTCCAACCAAAGGCTGTCACCCTTGCCTGGGCTGGGACTAAAGGTTCCCCAGCCGGAAAACAGGGGAGGGGTCGCTGTCACTCTGTACAGCCCGGGTTCTCTATCTGCGCGCCAGCCGGGGACAGCAAGACCCCACCAGCCTCGCATCCGCTGGGGCTCTTACAGAGCAGGGCTGGCTGGGCGTGCATGACTCAGCTCTCAAGGCAAGAAGGAGGCCTCAGTGCCTATTTTAAAAGCCAAATCAAGGACACAGGGCTCCAGGGCATGTATCTGACTTGGGTCCACTCGAGCCCAGCAAGCTTTCCTTTCTGCAAACAAACAGCCCCTACCTCCCGGCCTCTCCCCCAACCTCTAGCACAGCAAAGCCAACCGGGGGTGGAGCTGCATGGCCCCCAGGGCTCACTGTGACCTGAGCCGGGCCCCCGGGCTGGACTGACCCATCCCTGCCAGGCTCCAGCCTTGGCAACCAGCTGACACTGCCTTCCCGTGCCCTGCTGGCCCGGGAGCTCACCTCCCAACATCTTGCTGGCTCTCGGCCACTCACCCGAGGAATGGAGCTAGCGGGATGTCCCCCACCTAAGACCCGCAGTCCTGGCCTCCTCTTGGTCTCCCTTCCCCGGCCCCCCACCTCCTTTCCGACTCTGTGCTCCTGCTCCAACAAGGCTGGGGACCCTCCGTGCAGGTCCCCACGAGCCTCTCTCTGTGGAATGTGGACGGAGGGAAAGGCGGCTGAGGCCCCGGAGGGAGGAGTGCGCGTGCAGGGGCGCGGGCATCGGAGAGTGCCTGCCTGCTGTGCGTCCCTGCGGGGCGGGGGTGGGGGTGGGTGGGGAGGGGGCTCAAGGGGGCCGAGCGCCGGGGGTCCTGGCAGCGCCCCCGGGCACCCCCGGCAGCCCGCCTAGTGTTTGCAGGTGTACAGGAGCTCCTCCTGCACGCACTGCTGGCACTCCACGTAGCAGCACCACTGAACCTGGCAGTGGCAGGAGAAGGCCACCAGGCGGCTCTGGGTGTCGTAGCCCCGCCCGCAGCACAGGCTGCTGCAGCTGGCCTCCCGGGAGCACGCCCTGCCCCCCGTGCCCGGCGAGTACTTGCTGGGCCGGCAGAAACTGGGCGAGTCTTCCATGTAGACCAGGTCCCCAGGCCGCGGGGCCAGGCCCTTGGTGGGGCTGCCGGGCCGGGCAGGGGCCCACAGCTCCAGGCGGCCCAAGGCCTCGTTGGTGGCGCTGGACACCTTGACGGCTGAGTCATAGCGCAGCTTGAGCGCCTGGCCCGTCTCTCGGAAGGGGGAGAGCTGCTTCCAGCAGGTGCGCACGGCGCAGGAGCCCGACACGCCGTGGCACTTACACGTGGTCCTGAGGCCACTCTTCACTGCCTGCAGGGAGAGACAGAATGCAGCTGTGGCCGGGGCCCCCGAGCCCACGGCGCCAGCCCGCCCCCAGAGCGTAGACCCTGGCAGGGACGTGGCAGCAGGATGGGCGAGAGGCAGCAGAAGGAGGCAAACAGGACCCAAGCTAACCCACGTGCCGCCTTTGTGCAGACTAGTTCAAGGCCACCCTTCCGCCGGGCCAAGGTGCCTGCCTCGGGGAGAGCAGCGTGGGCCAGATCTCAGCCCCTGCTCCTTGCCTTGGCCCAGAGTCCTTGTGGAGGAGAAAGCTTGCACAACTGAGCACAGCAGCCCTGGTTTACACCGAGTTAGCAGCAGTGAGGACGCGGAAGTCAGTTTCCAAAAGAAGCAGAACCCCGGCCTCTCCCAGCCTCTGATCCCAATAGACCAAGAAACTTTTTACCCTCCGGCCTCCCACTAGCATGTGCCTCTGCTAAGCCCCTTCCCTTCCCTGGGCCTCCTCCGTCTTTCCGTCTGTAAAATGGAGGAAGTGGGGGTGTTGCACCAGATCAAAGCTTTCAAACTTGCTTCTGGGACGTCCAGGAAGGCCAGTCCCGGGAATGGAGACCCTTCTCCAAATATGTTTCGGCCTCATCAGGGCTCAGTCCCTAGCCTGGCTCCCACCTGCTGCCTAGCCTGCGATGGTGCCCAGGACCCTTCCCTACTTCCTGGCACCTGGTAAGGGCATGTCGGTGGAAGGAATGGGGCTCCCCGGGGACAGCTGCGCGTGTGCTGAGGGGCCTCTTACAGACCGGCTGCCTGCACCAGCACCCTGGCTGGGGCAGGGCTCTGCGCCTCTGGGGAACGTGCTCACCTTGATGCCCACGTGCGTGTTGTGAGCATCCGCCCGGGCCCTCAGGTCTTTGCTTCCTCTCTTGGGCCCCAGGAAGTTGCTCAGGAACTTGGTGCTGTACTTGAGGTTATCGCCGCACACGCCCCACTGCCAGGCCTGCCGGCTCTCCAGGCCCGGAGAGTCGTCACAGGTGCAGCGCTCCATGCGGCCGGCGCTGCAGGCCCGGGCCAGAGTGTGGGTGAGGGCGGCCGAGGACACTGCGTACAGGAAGGCCGTCTCCTTGAAACCTGGGCCAGGCACCCGAGGGATCCGGGAGGGAGGAGGAGAGTGGGCTCAGAGGCTGCCCTTTGCCCTCTGAGGGCAGAAGAGGATGATGGGGGCGCCGTGATGAGCCGGACGAGGGTCGTGTGGAGCTGAGGACATGGCTCGGGGCAGCCTCCTATCACCCGCCCCTTAGCCTCAGGCTGCAGGCTGCCGGGTAGATGGAACTTTCAGATTTACTATGGCGTATATGCCCAGATTCCTAGGGCAGCAGACAGGGGTTCCTGCCTCTTGACGAGGACACTAAGATGCCGAGAAGTGACTTGGGCACATGCTGAGGCCAAACCACTGACATTGACTCCAAGTGAATGTGTGGGCAAACTGGACCAACCCATTTCTGAGGCCCCTGATCCCCTGAAATATGCTCTGTGGGCGTCCTGGGCTTCAAGATCCCGCTTAGATGTTACTCTCTGCTCCCTACCTGTGCAGTAGACCCAGTGACAGAGTGACTTTGGGTCTCCTGCCTGACTTGTTTGGGACTGATCATCCCAATCCCCGCCAGGACCATCGCTACTCCTGTACTCTTGCTGGGGCCTGGCGCAAACCCGGCCACCCTCCGCCGCTCTCCGGGGGACCTGGGTGCTGCTAACACGGGTGGGAGAGTAGCATCAGCTCCATCCCGGACCCTCCCCCGCCGTGGAGAGCAGCTGGCCTGGAAGGGGGCCGGCTCCCCTCTCTACCGTCACTGCCTTTCTGTGAAAGCCCCTTGCTCCTTGGTGACAGAGTCACACACTGAGCTGCTTCCCCCCCCCAAGGCTGTGTGCTCTCCAAGTGTAGATGGGGTGTGGTTCAGCTCTGTGCCTCCAGCTTCCAGCACAGAGGCCGGCTCACTGCGAGCCTCACCAGACGCTTAGTGAATGAGGTGTGGAGGGATGCAGGGAGGAAGGGAGGAGAGAAGAAGGTAGGGTGTGAATGGAAGGGAAGGAGGGAATGACAGACCGACGGGTGCGATGAACAAAGTCACGGGTGAATGAGGGAACACATGAATTTGGCCCATCTCAGGTTATTTGGCCAACTATTACCTGCCTTCCATCCTTATATGTTCTTGCCCCTTGTTTTGTGCACGTGTGTGCAGGAGGCTGAGGGAGGGGACTGGGGGACCACCCATCTCATCTGTGGGCTCCTCCTCGATCCAGGAATGGGCTGTGCCTCCTCTTCTCCCGGGTCTCCCTTGCTCCTCCACTCCCCCCCAAACCAAGGGAAAGGCTGGGCCTCATTAACTCCTGGGACTCTTCTAGCAGGGGACTATGCTAGGTTCGCAAGGGCAGCATGGCCTGGGCCCAGGGGCCGGGGGGGCAGGATGGCTGGCCTCCTCCCCAGCCCTCCTCTCCCCCAGGCCTCCTCCCCAGCCCTCCTCCCCCCCCAGCCCTCCTCCCTACCTCTCTTGAGCAGGCCGGTCCTCCCCTCCAGGCTGCAGTTCCAGCGCTCGTGTCGAAACTGGAATTGGCACTCGAGCAGGCTGAGGTGGGCAGCGTCCTGCAGGGTCTCGGCCAGGCCAGGCTCCCTCCGGCAGAGCTGCTTCTGCCGCCGGGACAGCTTCAGCAGGTCACACTGCTTCAGGTGGGCCCCACCCTGTGCAGGGGCCACGGCCGTGCCCAGCCCTGGGAAGGGCGTCAGGACCTCCCGCCCGGTCAGGCTAGAGGGAGTGAGAGAGGGAGACAGTGACCCTTGGGGGTCCTGATGGGGGAAGGGGGTAGGTAGGACAGGGGACAAGCAAGGGGGGAGGGGGCCCTCTTGGGGGCTTCATTTATTCCCTGCCGGGAGGCGGGCCAGCCCCATGTGGTTATGGGCCCATTTTTCAGAGTAGGAAACCCAAGTGCTTGGAACAAGCTCTCGTGCCCAAGTTTTCCAGAGGCCAATGTCTCTGCTGTTCTTACCCATTCTATTTCCCAAACTTGCCCAATCATAAAAATCACCTGGGTGCTTATTAAAAATACAGATGCCCAGGGTCCACACTGGGTCTGGAGTGCAGCCTGGGGATCTGTATTTACCACATACCTTGGGCAACGTCTATGATCGGGGATGTTTGGGAAGGACTGTGCATGGTACTGGCTGCTGTCCGGAGGGGAGAGCCACGTTCCTCAGAGCAGGGGCAGGCAGACGGGTGGAGGTGCTGGGCAAAAGCTCCGCAATTTCCCTGATATCCCTCTCTCCCTCAGGTTATACGGCTGCCCAAATAATCCCATGCCCACCTAGCCTGTTTCTGCAATTCCCAGCTAGATCTTCAACCTTCTGGCCACTAAGTACCTGTTACAAAGAGATGCTTAGGGAGTACCTGGAGGGGATGGAGGAAGGAAGGAAGGAAGGAAGGAAGGAAGGAAGGAAGGAAGGAAGG